>NC_052143.2:22681929-22985440 GCF_016086655.4 Lepeophtheirus salmonis
CACTTGTTGATAAATATTTCTGTAATACTTCCAGACCTAGTAAAGGTATATATGTCTAAATAAATTTAGATATCTGCATTATATATATGTAGAAACCAAAGGCGAACAAAGGACACATTGATAATCGAGAAGGTTACAATTTTTTGCTAAAACCACCAAATTAAGAATAAATTGCTTTGTCGTGCCCCATAAATATAAAAAACAACAAATTACAATATTTAGAAATATATATTCATGCCAATGTCCTTTATAGTAATTATAAAAAACATTATTATCATTATTTTTTTGTTTTAATCAATTAATTGTAATTTTTGTCGTTTTTAGATAAATGTATCTTTTGTTTTTTATAGAAAATTAATTTTATTCAATAAAAATTTAAAAATTATTAACCTAGTGTACATATTATATCAATATGATACTAAGACTTTGGTAAATATTTCCTATTTTCATATTACATTAAATCAAACAGGAAATTGACAATAATTCACATATATGCATAAGAAATATATCAGTATATCCATGCAATCTAATGAGAAGCAGATATATATCTATATCACACTTATATTGTATACGTATGCTATATATATATATATATTTTCCCCGTAAGGGTTCAATGACATGATATCCAAATATCAAATGCAATCTTTCAATTTAATTAAGGGTAAATGTATACACGTTCATTCTAATATATAAATTTGCATAAAAGTGTACATTATCCATAAATATAAGTAACTACTTAAAACAAGTATTTCAAAAACTTTTTGAGTTCAACCCAGATTAAATATGATATAATCTTCTTTGCAGTCACTTACAAGATAAGGTAATTTACATATAGATGTCTTTCTTTAATGTTTGACTTTGCTTTTTCACTTAGAAGATTGTATCGTACAAATTCATTTCAATACTTTAACACAAAGTCTTAGACTAGCCTCACAATGTCTTTTTTGGGCGTGTTGAATTGTTTGAGAAACATTGTGTTCAAAATATACACTCTTTATTGATTTTCTTCAAAAGTCGTGTTATGATAGACGTTGTTTTTTTAACTGCACAATTCACCAAAAGTTAATATAAATAAATTATCTGATTCGATTCACTATTTATCTTTTTAGGTTTAAATACCTGCACATCAAAAAAGATTCATGAAGGGTGATATTTTCTTTACTTTTGTAATCAAAATATTAATCACATGTTTTACGGTCAAGATGAAGGCTCTTACTACGTAGACCAAAAAAATAACAATAATAAAATTTTGCAACTATAAAAGAGTATTTTTAGAAATTTCCAGGGACATCTGATGGGCACTTTCAAAAACATACAGATGTTTATATTTAGAATAGGTAATACCTACATAAAAATAGTCTTATAATATATTATGTATTCGTGTGTATGCATTAATATACCTATATAATATTTGGTATATATCAACCAATTTAGGTAATACTCGTAGTTGAATGTTAATGTCAATCAAACTGTAGCTTTATTAGAAATTCTATTTATAGCGCTTCCTTCTTCTTAATTCGAAAAAATAATTAAATTATTTATGAATACTATACTTTGGTATTAGAGAATCTGATTTCACATCGTAAACAGTGGTAGCATGTGTATTTTTTAAATGTCGAAAATATTATCGAAATCGGTAAAAATTCTACACAAATACTTGAATATTATTGGACAACTTTTATAAGCATATGTTGATATATGCTTATATATTCATCTCAGACCATGAATAACAAAAAACGTATATACTATTAATTACCCTATCCACCTAAATCATACTTTTTTATTTTTGTAAAACAGCAATTTAGTACAAATTGATCCCCTAATTCCAAATATTGCCATATTTTATATCTTAGAGTTAGTCTTGTGGCATTCAGAAAAAGGCCATACATTTTTTGTTATTTATGGGTTCAAATAATTTTTTTTATATGTTAATATATTTTAAAGCCGAATGTTGGAAAACTTTAGAACCATTTTTCTAAGGGCCACAAGATATTTGGAATCAGGGGATCAAACTCTATTAAAATGAGCATATACTGTTTTTGTACCATTTTTTACTATTATAAAAACATTATTTAAAAACTTTTTTTTACTACAGAGGAACCTAATTGGAAAAATTTATCTAATTAACTTTGACACACTAATTATCATTAACCACAAAAGTTAGGTCTAAAAATCAAGGTTTTTGTAAGAGATTAAATGTAGATACCAAATTTATTTTTCAAAACGCCCCTCTGCAATCAACATTGTCTTTACAGGTCCCCCAAATTCCTTCAACTACGAAATCTTCTGACATATCAGAGCGTTCGTAAGGGGTCTGTAGCTTCCTCCAAATTAAGGAACTTTGCTTTTTACTCGAACTTTTTTTCGTGGTTCAGGATGATAACTTTTCCACGAAAATTGGAGTAAAGTTTTTTTTCCAAAGATTAATTTGCTTTAAAAAAGGTCAATCGGTTAAATTATAGAGCATATAAAAAAGTAATATTTGATTTTTTTTTCCAAATATTTAAACTTTTTGTGAATAGGTTTTATAAAAAATTTAATATGTAAAATGTTTTGTTACAAAATTCATTTTTTTAATTTTTTTCTATAAAAATTATTATTAGCTATGGCTTTTTGAAATTGTTTCCCGTAAAATTTAACTTTTGAAATTTGATTTTTTTTTGTAAAAAATTCAAATTTTCGATTGTTTGTGTATTGCTATGGATTTATTTTTTTTTTTTTTCAAAAGGATTAATTATTGGATTTTTTTTCTAAAATATTCCAATAACCAAAAAGATATACCACATTATTTTGAGGCGTCGTGGAAGCCTTCTTCTCAATTTCACCTCACTCAACATAGTCGAGGGGCAAAAGGTCAGGTGATAAATGATGCCCCATTTCCCATATGCATACTGTGGACTAATTGTGATGCTCGATTTCATTCAGAAAAAGATTCCCTTTCTCCTCCCTTTTCTCCCTAACATCGATGGTGAATATATAACGTTGAAGCGGACATATTTGATCGTACTAAAATCCTTTACACCCAATCGAATCGTCTTAGGGTCGACTTGGAGCTCCTTGGGCTATTGTTTGCAAGTTTTGCATGGACTTGGTCTAGATTTTCACGAATCAAATTGGTCAGGAACTCATCAGTGTGAATTTTGTTGTGCCCATCACTACCACTGCTTCCTATTAGAGTACTTTATCCTTCTTAAGATTCTCGACAGTAACCACGAGTTTTCTGGAGCAGGGAATTGTGTGGTAAATATCTCCGGTTGAGAGTAGTGCGTCCAGAAAATCTGATAGGCCTGCCTCTCGGACTCCATCTTGATCTGAGGTGTAGATAGAAAAATTGTCGAGGGATTAAAATAGTCAAGCTTTAACTACTTAACGCGCTAATACCATAAAACATATGTTACAGTAAAAACTTAAAGATACAATTAATCAATGAGATTTTACCTTATGTTCCGTTTTAGTATACATAAAAAATTGTTATTCCATAACAATGATGCTTATAAGAAGTCTATGATGTTCCTATTAAATAATCACTTCTTAAGGGTTAACAGAAGTGTTTCCAATTCCTCAATTATATATTCGGAAAAATGAACAACCATTGGAGTATTGTCTTTACTGCATACTTGCGTATGTACGTAAACTCTCGTTGCGTCTATGAGTACAAATAGGCATATATATATCTAACCAAGGACAGGTATTCTTGTTATATTTTTTTTTAATCAATGAAACTCCTACGCTTATTATTATTTTTCTTATCTATCTGTAACAATGTCATTTATTCTCATATTTTATTATGATTCCTTCTTTATACCTTTGGTTTTAATGGTCATCATATTAATAACAATGCTGTTGATACTGGACTCTTACAAGATTATTTTTAGGGGATATTATCATTATATTTGTAATTTAATCCAGTACATTATTCATTAGTATTAATTAATAGTTTGATTAAAGTGGTACACTAATTACATGTTATTGTCTTATTAATTACTATTTCTCCATCCCTATCCTTGAATCGAGAGAAAGAGAGAGCGCAACACATTGCAAAGCCTTTCCAGATTCTTACATACGTGTATCCTATTGAACAAAGAATTGAATGCAACAAATACACTTAGATCCTGCTTCAGAATTGTTTTTCTTTCTTGTGACACACCCTTTAACACTCTCTCATACTATGTACTTAAATAGCTGTATACTTTCAACGATTATATTCCTTAAAGAAAAGAGAGGAAACGTTGCATTTCAAAAGTCTTCTCCAAATGGACTTACACTCTTTTATAATTTTGTTTTGTTGTAGAGTGTCATTATTATAAAAAAAAACCAATTATTTTGAATGGGGTTTTCATCTCTTATAACATGTATGCCACTAAAAATAGATCAAAGTCCTATTATCTGCTTTTTATAGATACAAGTATTTATCTATTTGTCCGTCTTTGTAAGGATTCATGGAAGGGCGTGTTTCAAGAATGGTGATGCTGACTCTATTTGGTTAGTCTCTACTCCTTAGGATTGAGGAAAGAATCAATCACACTCTCTGTGAATATATTGACCACCCTCAAATGCAATTCAAGTGCAGAAAACTTACTCATTGGATATTACAAAGTCTGATTTTACATAGGTACCTGTAATTATGCTTATCCATCTTTTTGTACTCTTGTTACTAGTGGTTCAGAGGTTGTTTTAAGAGGAGAATAACAATCGAAATGAACCAGTTGCAGTTCCTATATATGTAATATTGTCTAGACATGGTACCTATGGCCAAAACTTATCCTTAGGCATTCATAAATCAAAAGTAAGCAGTGAAATTCATTTGCAATATTTATTTAGGTCTTTATGCACAATAATAGAAGAGTCTAAATTATTATATGTCTTGTCATTAATCAATGAAACATTGTCAAGTCCTAATTTACATTTTTATTTAAATAACAAAGTTCAAAAATTACAAATAAAGCAAATTGCCGCATTTATAATTTATATTTCGCCTAAAGAAGATAGTATTGTATTGTATATTTATATGAACTAAAAGAACATTCTACATTCTATTGTTTTATGAAAATAAATACTCATACTCGCTAAAGAAATAAATTAGCCTATTTATTCAAGGAGGAGAAAAAGTAGTAAATTACATGTTGAAATTAGGTAGCCATTTCTAGGAATTCTCTTTTTGTAAAGGATATTAATTTTGTTTGAATCGAGATGATGTAATGGATAAAAATAAAGTATCCTTATAATGTTATCCTTTTTTTACATATATAAGTATACAAGATGAGAAACAATTTTTGACAAATTCATAGGAGTGCTAATTGATTTCATTGCAAAAGATAAATAAATAATGTTTAATCATGAGAACAAAGGATATGTAATTAACATCAAGTTTCAAACTATTTTTATAATATTATTATTCTTATCGTTACATTCAAATAATAAAAAAAGATAGATTAAAAAAAAATATTGTTTTTTTGGAACGCTCCCTATTTGTCAATATATATATATAAAAATATTAACATAGAGCTTGTTTTAAATGCCACACAATGATTGCACAAATAGGTTAAATTTAACTCCAAAGTAACATTGTATTGGCATCGTTTGCTTTGATTATTTTTTTTTCTAATGGAATTGATATTTGACTAATTTCTCACAAGTTTTTATTTTTTAACCATAAGGAAATTCCAATAACATTACCATTAGACATGGATAGTATTTTGTGTGATACTTAAATTGTCTGATATTTTGTAGCAACCTAATTATTGAATCTACATAGAAATGCATAGTAAATCTCTAAAATCCTTCAAGGAACTCAATTTTTGTGCCTTACATTCACTTCAATGAGCAAGATGTTAAATCCACTTTGTAATTATTGCAAGTTTTATAAACCTATAAGAGCAAGCAATTTGCTTTTAAATCTGTAAAGGGTTGAGACAAAAAAGTGTCTATTCTTCATAAAACGGTTTTTTATGAGGTTATAACGATTAATCGGAATCGAGAAATCGGGTGTTTTTTCTCGAATGGAGATCGGAAAAGTAATTTTTAATTTGCAATTCCAATTCTCATTTATTACTGGTATTCAACTATTTTTTACATTTATTGAAGTTATGGAAAAAATAAAAAATAACCCCAAAAAAAAAAAAAAAAAAAAAAAAAAATTATGGAATTTTGTTTTTTTCTAGAAAATTTAGTGTTTGAAGTTTAATTTAAATTCTTTATTTTTTTAATAAAAAATCATTTTCGGTGAATAACTTCGTATTTTTGAACTGTTTCTCCAAAAAATATAACTTTTATGAACAACTTAGGAATTTAAAAAGTTTTTTTCAAAATATTTATTTTTTTAAGCATAGCCATGAGTTTTTTAAACGGTTTTGTGAACAGTTTACCATTTTTTAAATATTGCATCCATATTTGAAATATTTTTAAAAATTGGATAGATATTTGATTTTTTTTAAATATGGCATATTTTAATCTTTGGATTTTTTTCCAAAAAAATTCCAAATTCAACCCCCAAAAAAAAAAAAATATATATATATATATATATATTTATGTAATCTTGTGGACTTCCCTGATAGCAAAAATGGTATATTTTAACTATAATTTAAAATTATAATCAGAAGTTTTTAATATAATCGCATCGGAATCTGTATCAGGATCTTTTTGGGAATTGTCCCATAATTATTTATAACACAGAATGATTGAGGTGGGGGGGGAGGGCACTGTCTGTCTATGTCTTTATATTAATTGTTCTCATAACATAAACAACATAGGAAACAATATTTGAACAATTATTAAACATAAAAATTAATCAAGTAATAAAATAAGATATGTCTTTATTAAACTCGTCCTTATGATCTTGACTTTGTAGGTATTAAAACATTTTTTTATTATTGCTGAGTCATGTGTTTATATTTTATTTATTTGCATGCTCCCTACTGCTTAGATAGTAATAATAATAATAATATTATTATGGGTGATATGTATCTTTATGAATTTGTCTTCAGTCACCATGCTTAAGTTTGAGAAAATTTGTTTTTTAATAACAAAGTTATATTCTCAGACGACATATACTTTTTATACTCATATCCATTTTGCAAATTTTTTTAGAGCTTTTTTTTTATAATAGAGGAGATTGATACAATTATTGTGTGATTATCCCAAAAATGATTTCATTTAAAAACTTAATTTTTGTTTCATAATTACAATTTATAGACCTAATAATATACAAGAGGCGTTGTTTTTTTTTTTAAATACTAAAAGCTTTTTGTCTTAGAGCTTCTTCTAATAATAAAGTTAAAGGGTCTAGACATTTAAATATATTTCTTTCTTTTTTTCTATTTGAAAAACTATTTATAATTAATTGATAAGAAAAATAAATATCACTCATATCAGATGAATATTTATTCAAGTTAATGATCAAGATTTTACATATTTATTATATTATGATGTGAAGAGCAATCAAATTTTCTAAATCATGGAGTATTTCCATTTAAATAAAGTATTTGAAAAATAAATAACAGTATAAAGCTTCTTTTTCCAAATTGAAATGTTCCTAATATTTTTTTCCATATGGATAATTTAATGTATCACCATTAGTGTTTTGTAAGTTATTCAATTAGCAACTAAAGTGTTTTTTATTTTTTCCCCCGTTTTTCCTTCAAATACATTGGTGTAATCAACTAAAATAATATTTTTTTAAATTTATAAATATATATATAATATATACCATCAGGGCAATTTTAATACTTCCTCTTATTTCCTTTGATTAATACCCAATAATTTTTGTACACATAAGTATATTTTTTTATTGACTGTGTTTATGTAAAGGTATTATATTTATTGCCTATTAAGGTATAAGTAATATGAATATATAATAACTTAAAACCCGTAAAGAGATCTTGTCACGGTTATCCTTGTCTGTTCAAGGTCTAAAGACCCTGAGTAAAAAAAAACCAGAAAAAATTAAATTTAGTTGCCATTGAAACTAAATAAATCGGTCTTTTTTTTAAATAAAGTAACTTTACGACAGAATCAAACTAACATTTAAGTACTTATCATTTATAATTAAAAGTTACAAGAGGTTATTTTTTTTTTTTTTTTTTAAATAATTTATATAATTTTCTATTTAATTTTTACGGTTACCTAGCAAAGAATATAAGTATAGGAAAACACATCATTACAAATGATATTCGTGCATTTTTTAAGATGGTAGTTACCAGATATGTAGTGTTTGAATTGAAAGTTTCTAAGACGATCAAAGGTGCTTGGCTTGGGACTCTGATATTATTAGATATCATCCATCTAACAAAATAAGACATTTTGGGACATTGTAGAATATATTAAACCTTTTTAATAAGAACAAGAAGAAATGAACTAGTGTTTAGCTTAAATAAAAATTTTCCTCTTAATATTATATTACTACATTTTAGTGAGTTTGTTGTTAAAAAACTAACTTTTTTAATTGGATTGATGGATATTTATGTTTGTAAGTCTAAATCTGGTGAGTAAATATTATTATTATTTTATATTTCTTTAATGCGTCTTCATCAGAAAATTTTAAATAATTCTTATGTATTATTTGTTATCTATAAAAAAGGAATAATGGTTAAATTTTTTACCATTATTCAAGATTGTTTTATAAAAGCATTTATTTCTTGCTTAAATATAAGCAGGGAAAAGGAACCCATGTACAATTTATGTGTGACATTCAATACGTTTTTATAGATAAAACGTTTTTATAAAGAGGAAGATATTTTTTTAAATTAAAGTACATCCCTAAGGAGTCATTCATGCAAAAGAGATACTTAAAAATTAAAAAACTAAATGCTAACTATTTATATACATTGTCTAGAGAAAGAATGATAAAATTAATTTCAATTGAATAAGCAATAAAATGTTGAGATGAAGCTACAAATATGCAATTCTTACTTAAAAATAAGTATAACATAACAAAAGAAAAGAGAAAGGAGAAAATATTGGGTGTAGAATTTAATATACCGAAATATGTATTAAACCTTGTAAAACGCTTTATATAAATAAGTGATTTGTATTCATTATATAAACATAATATTTGGGAATTTTATACCATTTAAATGTCTTTTGTGTTTGAATTGAGGTGATTTTAAGTATGTGATCCCCTTTGAGACACTGCAATATTGAATTGACTACTTTTTTTTTTAATATGCCTAGCACCTTGCTATCTTTTGTACACTTACTATAAAAACTTTTTTATACCGAAGTATTGACATAAATCCTTAAGTTTTAGATTTGTAGTTTCAAAATTGAGGTCACTTGGTCTTTATAAATAATTACTGAAATCATTAATTAAAATTACTAACTTTTTTAGGTTAGGATAAATTAATGTCAAAACATAGATGGTTCTATCAACATTTATAAGCTTTTGATTCTATAGTCTTATAAGTATAGTTAACTGATTTTTTCCCCACAAGTGCCAAGTCGTTTATATAGGCAATATTATTATTCTAAACAATTTTAAAGTTTAAACATAAAGAGTATAGTATATAGTTTTTTCAAAAACTAATTTTACAGACACTCTCGGATGCCATTATAATTTATTGATCAAAACTAGACGCGTGAACCCGACAAGTCCAGCTAATAATCTATAAAAGTCAAACTGTAATATTTGGATATATATTCACATATGTATCTATAAAAATACAAGGAAAACACTCTTAGTAAACTTGCAAAGTCATTCTCTCTTGTCTATCTAATCATGGTGATCTATAAAAGTTTAATTCCGTTGATATTAACAAAATGATAAAAATAGAGTTGTTAGAATATAACCATCATAATATAGCATAATAAAAATGAGACTTGATCAGACTATGGAATCTTATTTGAAACAACTCCTCACTTGCTTGTCTATTTAGATATTTTCCTTGCAAAAGTTTGAATGTATCAATTTACTCTTTTAATTTAACACTTTATAACCCTCATAAAAAATGAAAGTTACATATAATTAAAGATATACTTGTAAGGAATTCTTAATTAGATGTGGTAGCTGTTTGAGTATTTCCTATAGTTTAGACGATAGCTTTTTATTACGACAGTCGAAAAGATAATGAATTAAAGGCAAACTTAATTCATTATTTTAGCTTCTAATATAGGTACAATGAAGCCTAGGATTAAGAGTCTCCTGTTATATATTTTAGATAGAAGCACAAATATATTTTTACTTACACATTGATTAACAAGGAGTGACATAAAAGATGAGTAACACAATTACTAAGAAATACTTTTTTTTTCCAATTTGACTTCGTCGTAAAATTTTATTACGTAGGCATAAATAAATTTTTTGAAAAGTTATTTGTAAAACACTGTATAAGGAAGAATATTCCAAAAACTATCAATTGAGTAATTTAGATTTGAAAATACGTCAAGTTGTTATCTTCATTGTATTTCATAAATTTTTTCTAGAAAGAACCAGAGAAAAAATAACAAAAAATCAATTTGTATTTAACCAACTTTCCCCAATTATTGAATAATTATTAATTAATTGTTGGTAAATATTCACTGCTAAGCTAATTACAATTCAATCAATCAATATTCTGAGAACTTTGCAAAAAGAAAAAAACAGGAATTGACTCTATATCAATATGTTAAAATAAAAAAGTTTCGATAAAATGTAAATTTGTATATAAAATAAGTAATGACTGATATATCAGAATGCAAACATATTAATGATCATTATTTACTATTGAAATTTAGACATTTTACAATGTCCATATATAAACATATAACAGCTTCAAATTTTTAAATGAACATTTTTTGTCTGGAATAGACTAATCAATTTCTTTTCATATCTATAAATTTTTTTTGGACGCAATTGCTATTGTGCAATTATTGAAAATGATGTCCCAACATTGTGAAGGTATTAAATAAAATAAAAATGTTAGAAACTTAATAACTGTTCTCTCATAGAAATTAAATTAAATTGAAACTGTCATTAAAGGAAGATAACTACCCAATTATAAGCCGTCGAAATGACAACTACCCATATTAGTTTTGGTCATAAATTTTTACATAGTCTTAGATAGTTTTGTGTGGGTTCTTATTTATTCGTTCTAGTGTTGGCCAGTCCTATCGGTAGGTAGGACTTTTGGTCCTAAGAATCAGTCAGGACGACTGACAGTCCCTGGTATTTTCAATAAAAATATCAATGCTTTTGTAAAAAAAATAAGATATAAAAGATACAAATCAAAAATATATATTGCACATATCTTAAAAAAGTATCAATTTTGTCAATATAAACCAATATACCTAAAACCTACATATTATATTTTTTAATCTATGATGTAATATAATAATTTAAAAAGTATTATCCCTCAATGACGTCACGATGTATTGATTTTACCTTCTCTTAGGACTGAAAAGTGAGACTGGAACCGAATATACAGAGATATTCGGTTCTCAATTAGGACCCACACAACACTATTTCTACTGTTAATTAAGTTGTTGCCCAACTAATTTTGGATTAGGGGATGCAGGAAACAAGAGTAATCAATTAATTTATATACCATTAAAAAATAATATTTTACTTTTAGTAATAAATTTATTTATGTGTTTATATAAACTTAAGTTTTTATTTTTATAACAATAACTACCTTATTACTTTTTTTTTTTTGAGCTATCTACAAAATACTTTTACAGGCTTTAATTTGTGTACTTGATTGAAAAAGATAGTTAAGGAAAGTGGATCAATTACAAACATGGGTTGAAGAGGGAGGAGCAACAAATGAAAAAAAAACCAACTTGCATAATCATTTTGTGTATGGCCCTTAATGGTAATTTTTTATTTAGATTACGATTATTTTGATTACAATCGACGTTTTGGAACGAATTAAACTTGTAAGTCGAGTTAATACTTTAGATTTTATGTAGTTAATTTATTCTTCTTCCTCAAGCCTTTTACTTTTATATTTGCCTGTTATACCCGTCCTTATAGCAATATATATACACTTAAATGCACTCCAGGTTTTGATTGACAATAGTTCGATGCTGCACTTAATTTATGAATATATTATAAAAAGGACTCTTAAACTAATGATGCATCCATATTTTTATTTTTTTTTACTTCATCGTAATAAATTTTTATGGCGTTAAAACTTTTGGGTTTTCCGCTATTGTTCTATGAAAGTAATTGGTGTAATTCATATTCAATGGGTTGAATATATAAATATTATCATTATTACATACACCGGAGGAGGGGGCATATGAAGATTTGTCGATTCTTCGTATTTATTTTAATGATGATTTGTAAAGTTATGTACTTGTGAAGTGTGTGACAGACATACAAATGAGAAAATAAATGTGTTCATAAATCTATAATATTTTGGGAATATGTGTATTCAGTATATAATTTTTTTGCTATCACGGGATTTTGCAAAAAATTATTTCATGTTTTCGCAGGATACCAGGAGATTCTTTGAAAAAATGAAGTATTCTCTTAGAAAAAGCAAAAGCTTTTTTTATATCAAGAAATAGAATCATGCCCAATTCTAATAGTATCTTTCCTAAACAAGGTGTCCGAATCAAAATGTTGTGTTTTTCAAAATCTTTATGTTGCTATTGAGGTCACATTTTTTGTCAGAATTACTTAATATTTGACTTGAATTGCATATATAAATGCTTAAAGAGATCTTATTTGATGTATCCAATTCCAGTACCAATCGCAACTTGGATCAAGGTCCGGAAGGAGGGCCAGGCGTTGACGAGATATTCCCTATCGTGTTAGTCTTTGTTTTCTTAATGAAGGAAATCATATTGTTCTGGATGCATGATATGTTCGATTTGTTTTAGACTCAACGTCACCCTAGACAAAATAATCAATCAGATTAAGATCCAGACTACTAGGGGGCATAGTTCCTTCCTAATTAAGTCATAGCAATGCTCACTCAGCCACTTCAGCGACCTTTCTAAAGTATGGCAAGACGCTATGTCCTGTTGAAAGACCCAAGACATATCTACAGTCACATTTAAGACCTCTCAATTTGAAATCTTCATGTTGTGGACAAAAATCATCGTCAGTGCATCCCTGTTCCTTCTCTGTAAATTCAATCTTCTTTATACCTGGAACAGTTGTCACCATGATGCCTAAAACTTAACCAAAGCTTGTGGATAAAACACACTTTCGGTTGGTAAAAACAGAGACTCCATGATACAGTTTCATTATAACAAAATCACCGACACGCTTAAGTGCCGATTTCATCTTCACCCCTGTATTATAAGACATAGGTATTTACTTTTAGATATATATCTTATGTACCCTAATAATTTTGAATAAAATATTACAATATCATATTATCAAGTGTTGCAAAATAAATATTATGTATGTTCCCTATTATTAAGACTTAAAAAAGTGTATCCTATAAAAACTTGTGTTGCTTACACAAATACTCAGTCTCGAATCAAATAATCCCACTGCCAAAAAGCTTGTTCTAAATCCATAAATGTGACGAGAAACTAATTCCAATTATATTTTAATTTTACTAATATTTCTTGTGTCCCTTTGGGTAACAATAAATGTTGGTGTTATATATTTAAACCCATGAAAATAAATCCTTTTTATTTTATTAAGATTTTCATAAGGTAAAAAACAAAGGATTTCGGGTAACAATTACTAGTTGGGAGCTCATATCATTTAATCAAATACCTATAAATTAATATATAAATATAGGATAAAATACATTTTGGAATCAAAACAAAAGAAGAAAAACTGAGTTTGGGTAGATGTATCAGTTCAAGGTATAATAAAAGACCTGGAAACCCCATTGTTCAACCATTCACAATTTTGGATAAAATATAAACTAACAGTCTCTGGGTAGTGTGTATGGAAAGATTAATCAAGGGAAAAATTGTTTCTTTTGTTAAGCATTATGGGAAACGTCAAAACAATTTTTATGTGAATGTGAGCATATTGCAAATGTCTGGTATCATTTAAGGTGTGTTTTCATTTGAATGTAAAGATATTAAAGATCTTACATATTTTTATTTGGGCCCTAATCAAATATATATATTTATATATATTACCACAAAAGTTCAGAGTTTCATATATAAATTTAAATTTACTATAACTCCTCTACCTGGCAATTATGACCAAATGATGAATACATGAACAAAAAGATTTTTATAAGAATTTGATTTTTTGATATGTTTTAAGTGCGAGTTTACTTCCACATTCTAATTCATGATATAATAAACAGAAATACATTTGTACTTGAGAACAAAAAAAAAAAAAATAAGATACAAGAATTAAAAAGATTCATAAATGAACATAAAAAATAGGGAATGACTCCCTCAAATTATTATAAAGTATATTTTAAAATCCAATTTTTTAAATATATATATATATATTCTTATAAGTAATGAATCAAAATGTACTACGGAGTACATTGTAATATTACTTCTTCCTTAATATTAAACTCTTTAAAAAAAATAAAAAACGTTTTGAAACGTGACTTTTATAAATATGTATTTTTTCCCCTCTTTCTCACTTCAAAATAAAAAGTATATTAAGAGTAACAATCTGTTTAAGTATCAGGTATTAAACAGATCATTTACAAAATTAAAGGATTTTGTAATTTGGTAAATTAATGAAGACAGGGAGGGGGCTTTTGTCTTCTTCTTCAAAGCATGCAAATAAAGTATTATTTTGTATTTTTTTAAATAACTATGTTTCTATGTTAGTTACGCAAAGATCATTAATATTAATTATGTTGACATTAAATATTCTTTCTTCTTTTTTATTTTCATGTAACATATGGATCAAAATTTAGACATTAATTAGATGTTTAATTATTATTTCATATTCTAAAAAAATATTTTTTAGTTAAAATAAGAACAAAAAAAAATATTGATTCCGAAAAAAGATTGAGTCAAATTTTCATTGAAACAAATATGGAGAGATCAAAACTAAAACCTTTACAAAAAAATTAATTAGTTATACAGTGTTGATCTGTTTTGCAATCTTCAAAAGTTATTCACTTATATTTCTTAGGTCGGTGACATCTAAAAATATATATTTTTTTAGTGCATATATTTATTCAAACCATCTGTTTACTTACCAGAAGTCATAGATACAGTTATTTTCCAAAATAATTATTATACTTATGAATATTTTTTTTATTCATAAAAAATGAATTAAAATATTCATGCATTTTAAGTACAATAAACGAATTTCGTTTGGGATTATCCTTTTTATTTTTGTTATAATGAGGGCTTACATAGGTACAACTAAATTCTTTAAAAAACGTCAATACTTGTCATGCAATGAACAAAGGTAAGTTTTCGACAACCATGAACCTATTTAATAATCTTACTGTCCAAACTTTTATAAAACAAAAGTATGTTTCCCAATGTGAGACCAGCCAATATATTCTTTTTAACAAGACCCAAATGGCCTAGAGAAGGTTCATTTAAGAAAAATGTTTATGAATATTTGATGTAGTATGATATTAATTTCTCAGTCTTCTTGTTAATTACACCCAAGATAATACGGACAATAATTAAACATCATAATTTGCAATAAATGGTACCTAGCAATTTATTCAAAATTTATTATTAAATACAATCATAGACCTTATAAATTACTCTCTTTTCATTAAATGGATTAAAGATTTCCGGAATGATTGGGATTAGTGTTGTATCAATCCTTATTTATTCGGTTTAGACCAGTCTTAGGACTGTTCCTATCAGTCCTTGAAATCGGTTCTTAAGACTGTCGGTCTTTCCGACTGTTAGTACTATAACTAATTTAAAAAAACGAAAGAAATGAAGTTAAGTGGCATCATCAAAGTCTGATATGAAGGACTGAACTGGAGGGGACTTCAGTCTTCTGCCCTAAATAAGGACTGGCACAACCATAATTGGAATGATATCTTATGACACTTCACAATGCTCTTCCACCCACTTTTTGGATAGCTCTCTTGACAGTCTGGTGTGAAACATTGAGATCTCTTCATGGATTTGAAGGGATTGGCTCGGGAGATTTTTTAACTACTCTATATCCAGTTTGGACTCTTTGACAGAGCTTTTTTCCTCCCCAGAGCTTGGACTTGCTGATGGCATAGACGGTGAAACTGGAGACGACCAACTGCTTGTAGTGACAAATGTTACTAACTTAGAGTTTAAATCCTCCTACATTTTTTTATATAACTTATGGCTTAACCTTTTATTTAAATAAGAGAGTTAAAAAAATATATTTGATGCATAATCGATGATTTTACATTTTACAAATTTTTGGTTAAGTTCATTTAAGAAAAATAGTATCGGACAACAAAATTAACTTAATAAAACAATCCTCCATATAGAAATGCTTTTATTTTTTTGTTCGTTGATTTACGTACGTGGACTTTTTATATAATTCCTTTTAGATTAGGCTCATTAAAAGACCACTTTCCTCCATTGTTCATGGTTTTGAATAAGTTAATCATCATTGTAATTGTATTAAAATAGGTTAGGTACATATACAATTTACTAGTCTACATTTTATAAGGTATTGAGTCATATTAAACGGAAATTGATGTATGAATATATGAGTACATAGTATAGAATGGGAGTCTTGCAACCATTTACGTATGTATGAAGGAAAAAGGAAGAGAAAAAAATATCATTTCTTTTGTGTTTACAGCAATCCTTTTAAACATGGTATGTATTAGTCAAGATATTTCAAAAAGAATTATAACAA
The DNA here is from genome assembly GCF_016086655.4 of Lepeophtheirus salmonis. Lineage (NCBI taxonomy): Eukaryota > Metazoa > Arthropoda > Copepoda > Siphonostomatoida > Caligidae > Lepeophtheirus > Lepeophtheirus salmonis. The sequence goes on from NC_052143.2 coordinate 22,698,614, forward strand.
AAACTGCCAATTTCAAGAGTCTTTCCTGTTCATAGTATAAAAATGTGCATACAAACTAATGGATTTTAGGCACTTTGTCAATCCCTCATTTTTTTGTATCTCTCTATGTGTTTACTGTAAAATGAACAGTTTTTATAGGAAATAAATCCATCATTAGTTGTTTTTTTTCATTTTTGTTTTTTTAGTCAATTGAATCCACTCAATATTTGTTTAATGCCCATACTTATCATTGCTTTTTAATTTTTTTAAATTACACATTTTGAGGTATTTTACAAAGAAATCTACCCTCAAATAGATTTTTGTTTTTTATTTCTTATTAGATCATATTTTGACTTCCATGTAAATCAATCAAGTGACAAAATTGTATAGTTATTAAATAAAGGAACATTATTTGTTACTGCTGATGATAATTATCTGTATTTTTTTCATCTCAAACATAGAAGCAGTTAATATCTAATAGAATAATATCAGTCGAAAATTGTCAATTTAAATAATCTTTCCTTTTTGTTGCGAAATTTTTTGTTCAAAGATATAGTTGCTGTAATATTATAAACAGAAGCTCAATTTTGAACTTAAAATAACAATTGTTTGGTGAAAAAATCAAGAAATTGGCTTATTTTAAGGTCGGTTTTTAAATATTCCAACCCTACTTATTAAGTGGCTCTGAAAAAAACATTTGAGTGCTTAGTTTATATCAGAGTCAAAAATATTTATTATACTATCACCAACGATTGTACCTGGCATTACTTCTAGTTATTAGGCGTCGACAAAAGGACTTACAAACTTTTCCTTAATAATATAGATATGAGCTCCACTTTTTTTTTCTAATGTGTATAGACAGTTCCCACAAAAATCAATATTATTTTGATATTAACAGTATTCTTATATTTTATTCAGAAAAAAAAAGTTTCATTCATTTGGAAAGCACCCTTATTTGATTATAAAAAGTATGAACGACAATTACCCATGGTTTTTAAAAACCAACGACATGATTTAAGATGTAAGATGACGAAGAAGAGTTACATTCATTAAAGGGATCACTTCAATTCGAGTTTATAGGCAGTTGTGAATTGAAAAAATTATAACTTTCCCCAAACTTATAAAATTACATGGCCAAACGACTTATTTTTCCTTCAACTAGGTCTTCATTTATTCACACATGCACACACAAATGAAACAAATTAAAATAAATAAACATTTGTTAAATAAATGAAAGAAAGTTTGTGTTTAGAATAATCATAAATAAACATTAAAGTTTAAAATTAGTTTTGTCGTTAGACTTCTAAAATCTTAGAGATATAACAAATATATATAAAAAACACCACAGCATAAATTAAAAAACATTGTATCTAGAATAAACAATTATTAAATGATAGTTGAAAGGCCTCATAGTGAGACAAAATATATTTATATACAAAATAAAAAAACAGACCTGTCAGCCTGCGATTTTCTTAAAGTGTATGTTCTACATATTGATGATGGTTCTCAAAATCTTTTCATATCACATTGTTGAAGATATGTAATATTCTATAAAATCCAAAGTGTGATTCCAAAAAGTACCACGCAACTGGGAATCTTCAAAGACAAAGAAGCATATCTAACAGCAGCATAAATTAAAATAGCTCTCAGATCCATCCCATCAATAAAAAAAAATTCAAGGCCAACCAAATTCAGGCAAAGTTTTCTTCTTTTCTGATGAAAAAATTATCACCGTCGATACCATTTTGAATAAGAGAACAGCCGCTACATCACAACCGAACATCCTAATAATGTGTTAGCTTCAGTGAGACATGTCTTCAGAACCAAACATCCAGTGGGCAGCACAAGCTAAGTCTGCCCCCCCCCCATTTTTGTGGAGAGGAAGGAACAGCTCAATACAGATGCTTACATCGAACTTGACCAACAGAGACCCAAAATATTTAAAAAAAGATATTTTCTCACAATACAAAAATGCATCATCGTCAGCCTCATATAAATTATACCCTTCGACACTAGTCGAAATATATTAGTAAACTTCCAAAACATTCAGTGGGTTCAAAAGAATGATAAGCTGTTGTTTTGAGTCTTGCGAACAAGTTTACTATTGAATGACATAAAAATATCAATTAGATGGGTGAATGTGTAATTAGAAATAAAGGTTAATTGATCCAACATAATTATCATTGTAATTCGAATATCTGCAATAATCATAGCTGTACATATTAGTGTTGAACTCATTAAGTTTTTTTTGTATGAATAAATAAATAACAATTACTCATTGATAAGAATAGGATGACTACTAATGGAAATGGAGTTGACGTATAGATTAATGGAATAGCATGGATTTAGCAACTTGGCTTGTTATGCTCTGTGAACCCTCCCCCTCTTTCGCTTCAAGTACAATTACTTTTTGAATGTGTGTATGTATATATTTATAATCTTAATTGACTCAAGAATAAAGGAAGATTAATAGTTCTCTCTAGGATGTGATTTTTATGAATGTATGTATGTTATACCCGTATAAAGTCATAAATGTACATAAATATACTTATTGAAGATTTTTCCTTTTTGGACATTCATAGCATAAATCACTCTGAGGAAGAAGGAAAATATAGAAGAGAAAAAAATGGTTTAATAACAGCTTAATAATAATATGTAGTAATTTTGATTTATTTATCCTTCCGACAAAAATGTATTTATTTATATATGAGTCCACACATTTATTATGGATATTAATCCTCTCTGTGGTTATCTGTCTCCCTTTCCATAAGTCTTATCTAATATATGTCCAATAACTAACAGTTTTACGATGATACTAATATGTATTATACGATATATAAAAAAAGAGATTTTAACGAATTAAATAATATAAATGTATATATAATAAGTGGTCACCTTGAATGCAGCACTTAAATCCCTTTTAATTTATATTTGTCAAGAAGAAATGAGGGGCACAGATTAAAAACGTAGATTTGACGCTCCAAAGTTAGTACTAATAAAATAAAATTTGATTTAGCTTTATTTATTAATGAATGTGTCTAAATCGTTTAATTTTGTTTCTTTTAGTTTCAAAAAATCATCGACGTTTCATTATTGACTCATTGTCTTGAGAAAAGTATCAACTATTTTTTTTTTTCTGTATGTCATTTATATACCTCTATATCTATATACCTGAGTATTTAAGCAGCTTTAAGTTTTGTGAAGAGCTTTTTATTCGTGTATTTCTGAATTAGGGCAAAAAAAAAATCATGTACTACTAATTTTTGAAGCAAAATTTACCAAAGACGATTTTACATACTTCAACTATTTATTTATGTAACATCTACATATTAAAATGAAAGTTATCAATCAATAGTGTCACACATTTCTTACTTTTACAAACGATCAATCGATGGACGTATACACATATTTTTTTTAAGAAAAACACGAAAGTAATACATTCAAAGAAGTCGTAAATTTTTTTATGTTCAAAATCAAAAGCCCATCATTTATAAATATCTCACACAGAGCCATAATTTTAAAGCTACGATTGGAACAAACTTATTTTTGTTTTTTAAATCCAAGAATTGTAATTCAATTTATAAATCAATTTTGTTACCAATCTAATGGCACCTATGTACATTATCCCAGACATATTTCATTATTAGACCCTTATATATGTATGTATACTCATAGGACCACTTTTAAAATAAATTTAAAAAATTTATTCGAGTATCAATTTCATTGTACAAAACTATTTCTAAATGATAGTCATACATTATGAAAACGTCATTAAAAATTATTATTTCTTTGGTATAATTATTTTTGATTATTTAATTTATAGAGCCTTATTACCAGCAAAAGTTTACCAAGGCTTACTCAAATGAGCGTTATAGTATTCAAACCGGCATTATAGTATAGCGTCCGTATATTGTATTAAATGCGTTACGAATTAAACAAAAAAAAGTGTTCTAAGCTCCGAATAACTTAACAGCAATAATGCATGAAAAAATTTGTCTTCAAGAGAAGTCGATTTTTAATTTTTACGAAAAAATTGCACAATCGACATTTTGGAAGAAAATTGGAAAAAATTTTTAGACTAATTTTGCCAAAAATGTAGCAAATAGTATGTATTGGCATTGTAAAGAGGAACACGAACCTAGCAAAAAAAAAATTCGTGCAATTAAAACCTAAAAATTATCAAGAATAATGTCGTTACAAATAGAGCACTTGATGACTTTGCATATATTTGAAAAATTATTTTATAATGTATTCTAGAAATTAAAAATACTAAAATTTAACGTAATTTTTAGTTACTTTTTATCCAAAAATGCATCGTTGTGTTGCATTTCTTCTTATAAATGGAATATTTAGGTTTGATGAAGGACATTGAAAAATTATTCAAAAAATGACAGATATTTCAGTTTAATATCAATTTTTAACGGGTCAAATTTATATGCAAACGAATTTCCACACCGAGAAACTTCATTTTGTCTACAAATCAATTTTTTTTTACCGGAAATCCATTTTTTTGCTCTTGAAAAAAAAACACACACAAAACTGCAATATTCTTTTTTGCCCATAACTTTTTTATGTTGAATAAATTTAGAAAACATTATTATTTGTATAGTTGTTTTTTGAGACGGCATTCACTCTTTGACTCATAACTCAACCCCTTATCAGGTCTCCTTGAGCTCCAAAAAACAATTATTGTATTGGTATAGAATAGGGCCCTCTCTATCCCGAAAAGTGGCACCCCAATTTTAGACTGACCAGGTTAAAAAGAGGCATCCATGCCATTTTCAGCCTCCTATATCCAACTTTGTGGGCAACCCATAAAGGATAATCACACACAAACTGTATTATATTTAACAGATTAAGGTTGATTTGTTCAATTCAAATTATTTTTTTGAAAATCGTGAATACCCGTGTTTTTAAATAAAGAATAGCCTAACAGTAAGAAAAAACAATTATTGACTTATTCATAGATGCAAAAAGTGACAAAACTAATATTTTGAAAACATAAAGTTTTCACAATTTCATCTAGTAGCTTCGATCTTGATCATAGAACATGGTTAAAACATTGAGAAATAGAAAATTAATCTGAAGCCAAGATCCATTTTTAGAAACACATTATTTATTTAAACTATCCCTTACAAAATACATTTACTTCGTCGGCTTACACAAACATTAACTTTGATAATTGTTGGATTAAACCTAATTATTATAAAGTAGATAATGCATTAACTTTTTGTATTTTTTTTCAACAATCTGTAGGCGTTTATAATTAAATTTAATAGAAGATAAAATTATAAAATAATAATTATGATTATATATTAACTATAATTATTATGAAATAGAATAAAATTAAAGTTAATTGATTAAAATTTATAATAATCTACGATCTTAAACTTTTAATGAGATATCTTAAAATTGTACATTACCCACATACGAGTACAACCCATAGATACACATTTATATCCTTAACTTATGCGTGTATTTTTAGAAAAACTACACACAAAATTATAAAAACTTGGCTCTTTCTTTTTTTATGAATGAACCACAATGCCATTCTAATATTCTAATGAAGGGAAACGTTATTATTATTCTATAAAAATTGATTAAAAAACAAAACCCCAGGTTATCGATAAAAAAATCTTAAATATAATTTATTATATGCTTGAAAAATATATTCATTGAAATTGCATTTCTATTCAAACATTTCATAATTTGCAAAAAATCAACTGAAGAAAAATAAATAATTCTATTTATAAGTTCCCTTAAACTATGTTTAGTTAAAAAGCTTTTTGTAAAGTAGTTTTATTCAAGTTTATGTATGCATACAAAATATATATTATGTATGTCAATAAAATGAGTTAATGCCCTATCTTCCAGCTAATAAATTGGTAAGGTGTTTCATGACAATTTCCTTATTTCCTATCAGTATGATATTTAATCGTGGGCCAGAAATGATACATATTTGTGTTTACTGTCTCACAAATTTTACTTGTAGAATTAGCATTACTGTATTTACTATTGTTAATAATAGTTGGTTATGAATTTTTGTGAGAAATGAAGGTTTTCTTTGTTCCATCCCATATTCTAAGTTGTTGTTTTTTTTTCAGTGCAAAATAATGCACATTTCTAAAATTGAAAACATCGAAAACAAAAACAAATGTGTGGGAATTTTATTTATTCAAATCAATGTAAGTAAATAAAGAACGTTTGATGTATGGGTTTACCAATGTAGGAACAAAAAACAGTTTAACCGATTTCTGCAAAATGTATATAAATAAAAATGTTAGCAAATCAACAACACTCTTTCAATATTTTTATTAGTTATTGTTTTTTCAATGTGTTACTTTACCTATTTTAAAGTTAAGTCTTTATTCCTTATTTACTCCTTCACAGTAATCTTTGTTGTGACTCTCAATTTTTTTTATGAAAAGAAAAAAAGGCCAGAAGTCCTTTGATAGTTCCTCATTTATGTCAAATTCTACAGCCTTTGATGTATTGTCTATTCTTCAAAAAATACTTATTTTTTGCAGATTAATAAGAAAAAATCAAGTTCAGTAGTCAATCAGGATAAAAAATTAAGACCAAATGGTTATGAAAAAGACTGTAGGGACACATACGAATGGTATGTAGAAAAATTAAGGTTCTGAATGACAATAATTTAAAAATTAATATCAATATTTGATATCTAGAACTTATTTGGGAAAAAAGTTATTTTTTGGTACTGTTAAGAGACTAGTGAAGGAACTTCATAAATTACTATTGAAAATGGTTTTCTGTTTATCAACATAAAAAACCCAATTATTTTGAGCAAATGAATAACGCAATTTGAAGCTTTACTTCTTAATTTTTTTTTTCCATGAATGCCAGTTTGCAAAATTAACAAAGGCTGAAAATACAATGTTCTGATCTTTCATAAAGTATTGCTTAAAATGAGAAAAGCTGTATAAATATAAAAACGTTAAAATTGTTGTCTTTTCATTTGGAATATAGGAAGATTTTGACAAAACGTTAAAAGTTATGAAGGGACAGGAGTATAGTTTTATATATGCTAAGTGCATATATAAATCGGAACAAGAAGTGTAACCCTAAAATGATTACAGTAATATTCAATAAGTTTCAGTGAAAATTACCATTGCTATTACGCTTTTTTATTTCAATAAATTATTTTTTAGATAGAAAATAAATTAAATTTTTTTTTTTAAATGCAAATTGGAAATCTATATCCTATAGCAGTTTATCATAAATTAATTTATGAAAAATACATGATTGAAATAGTATACTTTCAAGACTTCCCAAAATTGGCATTTCTTGTTGAATATCCAGGAAAAAATCAAATTGATAGCCATTACTACAATAAAATGGGGCAACCTTAGAATTATCAGCAACACATTTCATTATAGCTTATCAATTAGTACAATTTGTTACATTTGTGAAAAGTTTTTGCAACAACAACAAATTTTTATTGTTAGAAATACCAAAAATACACTGATCAAAATTATTCAATAATTTCAATTTAAAAACATTTAAAAAAAAAAAAAAAGATTCTCGGTTCTTAAAAAGATGTTGTCTTTTCTGTATTGATTAAGAGTTTGTACTTTTCAAAATTCGTTGAATTCAGTAAGTTTTTAAGTTTTTCTGCAAGAATAATAATATTCATGTGATAAAGAAAGTTCCATATCCGGTAAAGCTTTATCTTATTCTGAAATATATGAGTAAGAGGATTCAGTACCGGAGTTGGTTGTATCAGAAGAAGAAAGATTATCAATGACAGGATCTACGGGCACTTTTTGATAAGGTTCATTCATTCTAATTTGAATCAAGTCAATCACATTTAAGACATCTTCATTCTCATTATTGTTGATTTTTTCCCCCTTGAAATCAACTTTGAACCATTCGTTATGTCATTTTATAGAGCAACTATTGAATATAATATTACTTTTTTTATAAAACACAAGAAACTTTAAGAATGCCTTATTAGCGGAATCTATTAGTAATTTTACATAGAAAATCACTCAAATTGAAAACTTTATAAAGTCAATAATACAAAAGACCCGATAATTTTTATGTACTAAGCCTCTGAGGACTAACCATTGCATCTTTTTTTAATATTTAAAACATTAAGATCACTTTACAAAGTAGATCATATTTATTTTTTCGATCAGAGTTTGTGTTCTAGAGGATTCTTTTACCTGCTTTTTTTCGGAATAATTCCCAGCATTTACTGAATTCATGAGGCATTCATTATAGCAATTACAAAATTCAATTTTATCCCTTCAAATTCACTAATACGAAAAAAGGTCATACCAAACAAAGAGAAAAACATTTTTTTATCCGATTTTTGTTACTTAATGCTGTTTTAATTTAAATTAGAATATGTAGTAAAATATTTGAATCAGAGAAAAAATTATGTTTCAGCGAATTTGTTTATAGTTCAGATTTGATTGTATATAAAAATGACTTTTACTTCTGTAAGACAAATCTATTTTTTTAAATATTCATTAAAAAATTTCATACATTTTGTTTGTAGTGCGCTGGAGGCTACGCAACCGTCTTTTATTTCCGTTTCCCTTTTTAAAGAACACAATTTTTGCTTAGTTGTTAATCTGTAAGATCTCAGAAATTAACAATACAATCTAAAAGTATGTATAATAGAAAGCGTGAATTCTTTTTGAGCCATTAATGAAGCTATACACTAAACAGTCAATTTATTTTTATTGAATTTGATGATTTAACCATGAAAAATTATATATGTATACAACATTTTTTAAACTATAATAATAATAAAAACACAAGATAAGACTCATAAATTTCCTTTTGCAAAGACTCTTCGAAAATATTTTAATTCATGAACCGTTTTAAAAACAATCAATACTAATAACAATAATTATATTGAACGTGTTAAAAGGACCGCTGGATCAAAAACTACAATATATACATAAAAAAACTATCATTTTTGGATATAATATTATCATAGAGTTAGAATAAAAACTAAGGTTTTAAAAGGCTCTTTATTTTTGCTATTTTTTGAGAGACATTGGTAATATAGTTAATATTTATTAAAAGTTCAAATGTTAATTAGTTTGATCTTTGAAATGTTTTTCTAAGTATTTTAGTACAAGGTTAAATATTGTTGATGGTTGTAAAAAACAAAGATATGTGCTAAAGTGTGATTCAAAACTATTTGATCATACAATGAAATCGTATCTATTTATTAAGACTATCATAGAATATGAGTTATTAAAAGTATGAAAAAAATAACAATGAGTAATTTTTGACTCCATATTTCCTATAAGGATTCAACTTTATTTCGTTCTATTTTCTAAATGTATTTTGTAAAAAAAATTATGATTGACATTTATTTGTGTAAGTAGTGTAGAATTATAAATATATTTTTCTAGAATTGACATTTTCTTCAGTATAGTTTCATGAAACTATACTATGAACATATGGAATCTAAAAATTTAGGTAATAAACATAGTTACTGACTCATATAGCCTTCATTTCAATCAAAGTCCTTCAGTTGTTTACTTGAGTATATATCTAAAAACTATAATTAAATGTACATTCAACTTTATAAATTAAGGTTAAGAGGATTTCCAATTAGAATCAATTAAAAGATTTATATTTCATTCATTACTACTTATTTTTAATAAACTTACTGAAGGATAAAATGTGGAGGTGTCATATTACGTATTTTCAAGATGCCTTTAATATATAACCATTAAGTTGAGGATAATTTAAAAATATGTAATAATGGCTCAATAATTTAATCCATTGTTGATAAAAAAATAATATCGATATTTTATCATAAGGTCTTAAATCATTTCATTTTTCCTTATCCAAATTGAGTGCCATAAAAAAACCATTTAAAAACGTTATTCCCGGCTTTTAGTTCATAGTTATACATTTTCATGCAAAATGTAACTAGATAACTTAGTCCTCAAAATTATTTATATCCTTGTTAATTTTGATATTTTAAATCTTTGTGAGAAAGTAATAGGGAATACTCAGACCTTACTTAAGATCACTTCTATCAATGGTCAAGCGAGCTTTCTATAAGACGCTGTGTCTTCCAAGGCATACGTCCATGAAGGCCTCCTCAATGCTAGGCTCAAGTTCCTTCTTCTTAACCATGATGAACTGAAATTGAACATGACGACAAAAAAAAATTATCATTGATACTCCTCTGGAAATATGTTATTTTTTCTAATTATTTATCACTTGGTTAACAAAAAGATATTTATTCTATTGTGAGATCATGAAATAAATTTATGACAAAGATTAAAATGTGAGGAACATTTTTGTCGAGATATTGTCAGGTGTATGAATAACTTAGAACATATTTTTTTTTTTTTGGTATTCTTCCAATAAAATAATGATGAATTTAAAAGATCATGGGATTAAGTATTATTCCCTTTTTTTCATTTGTTAGCATATATAACTGATAAACAAAATTGACGAAAATACGTTAGTTTCATCAAAAAAAAAAAAATAATAATAAAAAACAACGATATGAATATTTTTTGAGGAATAGTGGATAAACAACAAATGACTCATTTAATAAGTTATTTACCATTAGAGAGCAACCTAAAATTGACTACAAGCTAATAGGTATATACAGCGTTTTTGAGCTAAATAATGATAGCATTGTTTATCCAATAGTTGATTTTTAATCATACTATTATTTTTTTTATGTTCTACATTTTATATTGTTTTTGGTGAAGACTTTTAGCACACGTAAGTTTATATCTATGAAATGGCTTTCAAAAGCTTGGCTTAATTTAGCAAGCTTCTTACGGGAGATGAACATTCTAATGTTTGTAAAAAAAATATGATGGCAAGGTCTTTTGTTATTTTAGATGTATCAATCGAGCTGAGTGATTTGTTATTTCGACTCTTTTAACTTTACAGGATGGACAAGGTAAATCCGGAATAACTTCAACGGCTAATTATGAAATTTGTATAAGAGATAGAAAAAGCCACATTGAATGTAAAATGATTATATATAATGCAAGCCTTCGTTCTCGATCACGATCTCTACATGGCGCACGAATACCATGTTTGCCCTTGCTACCTCGTGCAGATCCAGGTCCTTCAAGGCTGCAATTGAGGGATGATTATTCTTGCAAGCGATCCTCTCTACACTACCCTACAAGTAAAAATCACATGGGTTGAGGTCCGGGCTGTTGGCTGGCCAATAGAATGGAGGCCAAAAATCCGGCACATTTTTTCGTTATAACTCTTGAATATCTTGGGATAATGAGCAGGTACTGAGTCTTGCTGGAACGTATATAACTTTCCATCAGTGACCTCATTCATCTATGGGATGACCACGTCCTTGAGAACGTCCCTGTAGACCTTCTTGGTCACCTTCGGGGGCTTTTGGAAGAAGTTGGGGTGGGGGCATAACATGTCCTTCTGTGCTGATGACCATCAGGACCATAACCAAAACTGGATTATTTGTTTAAACGATTGGTTTGAGCTAATCAGGGTCCAAACAGATCCATCTATCGTATGGTTGGCGTCAATGGTGAAGATTTTTTCGTCCGAAAAAAACTGCACAAAACCACCTTTGCAATTAATTTGGTTAATAAAAATTTAACCTTTGATGATTTTGTCTCCCTGATTCTGGTCTGTTAGTAGATGCATTGACGCTCCGACCCTCGACAAGTAACCCAGGTCAATGGCATTTTTGATGGTCCCTTTTCTCATGTTACAGTCTTTGGACAGCTTAGTAATTGGTGTGTCTGGATGAGTGTTAATTGATCGTTTCAAGCCAGTTATGAGCCTTTTAGTCCGGATTTTATCATATCTTGTTGTATGAGCTGCTCTCTCAGTCTTTCTCTCCTCATCTCTCCTTAATCACGTCATAAACTATTGATTTTGGATATTTGAAGAAGGATTTTATCTCCTGAGCAGAGTGTCTCGCGCAGCGAGCTTTCGATGATGTAAAATCTCCTGACTTTTTTCCAAGCTTGAAAGACCAGATAATAAAAAAACCTAGTTATAAAATTCGATAGCTAACACATTTAGCTTGTCGTTTTCATCAAGTAACCTATACAAGTCTTGTAATTAGATGTTAAAGTTATTTCAGATTTACCATGTATATAACCATATTTGACATTGGTTTGACATAATTTAGTATGTGTTTCTGGATATTCATACCTTAATTTCAACTGGTGAGTTTTGATGGAAAAAAATATATAAATGTGATCCATCAAAAGTTAACTGGATATATACAGGCTACGGCTGTTGTTTAACAACGAACTTTGAGTACTTGCGACAGATGTGCATCCAGAGGTATGACATTTTATTTTTATTTTTGCGTCAGTTTATAAAAATGGGATCGATCAATGAGTATTTATTTCACAATTGTGGAAAAGGTAGAGTGGTCATGTTGCGATTTGGATTGGACGAGACAATGCTGAAGTTTCTTACTTCTTAAACCTGGACTGGAAGACTCTGGAGGTGGCTATGGATCAACAGCATAGCGTGCTGATAACAAGATGAATTCAAACATCCCAAAGGATCAGGATTTCATTATAAATTTGCAAGAAAAAAAAACATTGATGATGAACAATCTAAATCGATAAAGGCCATTGCCAGGATTTCAACTGTTCTCAAAGGCTGATCAAGGAGTACCGGGTGGTCCATTTAAATAAAATCAAGTGGAATTTTAAACTTCAACAGGATAGAATTAACAATAGAATTTCAACAAAACAATTACTATAAATAGATGTGTATCTGAGCTCTATTAATCATTAATGAGACTACTCCTTGCGGTAATTATTGTTTTGTAGGCGAGGGTGGCAGGTATGTCACCCGCTGACTGAGTTTGTCCTCTTTCATAACAACCCAGTTCTGGCTGAAAGTGTCTTTGAGGGCTTCACTATCTGGATGAAGGACACTGAAGAACTTCCCCTTGACATGCACTCAAAAGGTGTAGTCAATGGGGCTGGCATCAGAGCTGTAGGGATCCAAAAGTGTCAAAAAAGAAATTAAAAGTACACAAAAGACTTATTCAAAATAATCTTGCAACGGAGGATATGGTTTCTATAATTGTTGGTGTCAAAAGTGGTCATTCCAGACTCGCAAGGTCCTTTCATTCACTTTTTTGATAGCTCTCTGGACAGTCTGGTGTAAAACCAGAGTATCTATGGAATGAGGGGGTTTGACCTGGGCTGTTTTCTTTCACTCATACGAATACAATTTGGCCTTTTTAAAAGAGCCCTTCCTCCTGTCCAACGTTTCAGACTTACTGACGGCGTAGATGGTGGTCCTGGAGACACCTAACTGCTTCAAGTGCCCGAATTGAAATTCGTCGAGTACGTTCAATTTTCATTTTCTCTAGTTACGTAAGCTAAAAAGCCCAGGCTTGTATTATTTTGTAACTAATTATTTCTACTTTAATATATCAAAATATTAATTAATTTCAATTTCTCAACCTTTATTAATTATTGAGTTGGTAAGAGTTCATATTTCAACCTACCACCTGGTATGTGGTAGATTATTTGTCATAAAAATCCTACAAGATGTGAAGTGTTCAGTTTCTAACAGAAAAGACAAAGGTCAATTTTTTTTCTTTTTTGCACACAGTATTTGGCCTACAAGCTCACTGAATCTCGATTCCATGGATTTCTTTATTTATGTTGAGGTTGAGGGAAACATCAATAGATTATCTTGCAACAGAAAATCCGAGCTAATGTTTAGGATCCGGGAGGAATTCCAAAATCTGCCAAAGGAGACTGTCATCAAGACCTGCTCGTATTTGCAAGGTCAAATCGAAGCTGTTATTGATACCAAAGGCGATTATATTAAATAATCCTAATTTTATATTATTAAGCTTTTATTTAGTATTGTTTTTCATTAAAATTGGATGATTCTCTTAAGGTAAATTCCATTTTTTGAATGTGTTGATTTTGAAATAGAGGCAACACTCTGTATTTTGTAATAAAATGATGATATAACCCAAAAATTAATACTTACATAGAAAGTGTAGAAGTAAAAAAAAACTAAACAAAATATATAAAGCACACAAAAATTTCCAAATTGGAAACATAAATGTACAAGAAAGGAAAAATAATTTGTACTTTGTTTACATTTTTGGAGAAATTTATTTTGCAATTTATCTAAGCTCAGTTATTCAAGATATGTTAATGTTTATCAAAACTTTAAACGTATTTATGCCTTAAAATAACTTTTTAAGATAAAATTATTTTTCTGTCTTTCTTTTTCTTCTTCAAGACCATGAATGATGATCGATTGCTCCATTTCTTTTTATATTTCTTCTTCAAAAAAGTTAATTAATACTTTTAAATCTCACTTAAAGAATTATATACAATGCTATTCTTGGATTTAGTGAGTACATTTGATCTATTACGTGCTTAATACCTCTATAAAATGTTATAAAAATGTTTTTTATTTAATAGCATGGAAAAGTAAATTATAGTTTTGCCATCTATGAAAGTCAGTGCAGCTTGTACTCCCATTTAATTAATGTGACTACAAATGAAGAGAACAAGTGGTATGAGGCTTATTAGGGTCTTTAATTTTCTTTTCTTATTTAAATTTTAATTATTGATAGTTTAACAAAATTATTTGTACTTTTGGATTTTAAAAAAAATATTCTTTCTTCTCAAAATAGATAGCAAAATCTGCCTAAGTTGTAAATTTTTTTATAAGTAAACTACATACACTTGTATATTATAATGTAAAATAAGATAACCATTGAATTTTTCAGCTTTTTTCCTAAAAAATGATCGAGAAAATATTCAAAATTCGTAGTTAGTTTGTAAACCATTTACAGACTAACTACGAATTTTAAATATTTCATTTTGAATATGTCATTCTTTCCAACTGAGGAATTATTTTTTATTTAAACTTCTGTTTGTGAACCAGGATATTAAAAACACCCTGAGTTGTATAGGAATGCTTCTAATTCATTTGAATCCACCTTTTATCACCAAAATTTATTAGAATGCTCCTGAAAGATTAAGTATGATGTTTCGCAAATCTGCATTTATCTTGATAATTTGTGGCTTAGGATTTATTTGTATATTTAGCAATTATTAATCGATATATAATTCTTTTAATACACACTTTTGCTTAAAAGTCGATTCTTTGATGATTTTAGGCAGGATTTCATAGATTCTACTTTTTTTTCAAGGTGTGGACTGAGACATACAACAGTAGCTATAATATTGTTGCTATTATTTCATAAATACGTGCAACTTTATCAAAAACGTATGTGTACTAGTTTGATTCCATAAATTCACATAAATTAATGAATACGTAATAAAAATGTTTATTGAAAATACAAATTTAATTTGTTTACCACAAGAATAACATGTTATATCTTGCTCAACCCCCAAACTAATGTTGTTAAGATTTTTTTAATATAAACATATATTTTTTCTTGATATTCCATATTCATAGAAGAATTTTTGGTATTTTCTTTTAAAAAAATTTACAAGTGCAAAATGAATGAAATATTTAAATTTAAATGACGTAATTATTATATTGATTGTCCAACTGTTGATCATGTAAGTAACTTCTTCTTCTTTCTTTCTTTTTTTCTTTTTTTTGAGTGGGGGGTTCACACAGTGCATTAACACCTTTATAAAAAAGATGTTCCTAATCTAAGGTTAATAGGTTGAAATATCATTATCTGATTAAAACAAAACAATTTTCGGTACAAAGGTCCATAGTCGACAAATAAAAATAAAGTGAACTATTTTTATAGTTGTAAAAATCACAGTCCTGGTGAGCGTTAAAAATGAGATAACATCATACAAATTATCGTACTTTTGAGATATGATAAATTTGCTGGTTGAGAGAACTCTATAATGTTTTTACCCTCAATTGACGTTTTAATTTTTCAAAATGGCGAGGGATAATTAGTTTAAGCACTAATATACACTTAAAAAATTAAAAATATATTATAATGACGTCATCAGGAGCGTCCAAATAATTAAGGGGGGGGGACTATTTTGAAGTTTTTGGTTGCAAAGTGTTTAATTATTTTTTGACAAATACTAGATTTGACAATAAGCAAAAACAAATTTAGAGTTAAAATTTTAGGAAGAAAGTATATTTTTTTAGCAAAAGGGAAATAGATTTATTTTTCTCGAAAATTATGACAGATAAATGTTTTTAGAAAAAAAGATTGTTTATTTATTGTGAGAAGTATAAGAATTCCGTAAAAGTGACAATGGCCACTTGGCCCCTATGGTTACAGCGCTTCTGGTCACATTCACCTTCATATCATTATATAGTTATTTTACTTTTTTATAAGAACAGCGTCTTAAGTAAAAATATATAATCATTTTATTATTAGGAAACGATTTCTATAAAATAGTTCTTTAATATTAATAATGTCATTATTATTTTTCTAAACTTCATTATATTAAACTAATTATAATGCATAAGAAGGGTAATCTAATTTGGCTCTGGAGATTAATGGATGTAAGCTATGTAATAAAAAATAACATTTAATTGAAAGAAGGTAGTTAAAATTATTAGGTTTACGTGAGTATATAAACTTTTTCTGACGCCTTTTCATACTTACTTTGGAAAAGGGGTTATCAAAATAATAAAGATAATGATGTTAAATCCTACATTCAAAAAGACAAGCCTCGTAATTGACAATTAATTTATATATAGGTAATAACAGAGAATAAAAATCTTATGGAATTTTATAATCATTATTTGTTTTTGTTAAATAACGGAAATAAGTGAAAACATTTGGTAGATCAAAAATGAAGCTATAAAACACAGAATGGTACCGTGCCCTCCCCCCTGTGTATACAAAAAAAGGGAAATGACCGGTTGTTATGGGTCATACATTGAATAACTTGAAACTCTAAATTACATTTATTGTGTTATTTTAAAACTTATATGCATATTGCAAAAAAATCCAAATTTCAAGCCTTCCCTATTAAACTTGTCAAAAAAAGTTGTAAGCATCAACTAGAAGATGAGAAAAAAAACGGAAAATTTATTTTTTGAGCTCATTCAAGATTGAAATTTATACAATTTTTTACACAAATATTTATTCGATTTTAAAGGTATGACGGGAATTGCAATCAGGCAGGCAAGGTAGCAACCATATTTATACATATATATATACGTATACTAATAATACCAAAATAACCAGGGATCTCTGGAATGCAAAAATTCAACAGAACCTGTTCTTAATATATCAGATAAATTTAATTGTTTTTTTTTTTTTGGGGGGGGGTAAAGATCCGCCTTTCTTTAAAAAATAAAAAGGTAGTGATAGTAGGACAACAACGATCCTATGTATGTGGGTATTGTAAGAACATATGTAGTCTTTTTTGTGTGAGTGTCCTCGAAATCCGGTTTTCCACTGACGTCATCTAAAAATATACACATGTTCACTGAATGAGTGATAAACATTTCCTCCCTGACTGGAGGTGTTTTAATTGTCGATTGAAACATTAATAGACTGCTAACCTCTGCAAAATTATGTACAAATAAAAATAAAATTTCCACCATTTTTTTCTAATACATAATCTATTTCATAAATTAGTTATGTTTGATACTCCCGTACTTCTTATATTGCATTATAATCGACCCAGTCATTTTTATATTTTTACTAAATATACCGGACAAATTTCTACCAAATCTTCATGAAACTTCATTCAAGGGTTTATGAAAAAAAATAAAAAAATATCTTTATTGAATACTACTTGATGCAAATGATAAAAACTTATATTTATATTATATCGCTGTAATTTTACTAAAATTCCTTTTAAAATGGCTATATTTGTAAAAAAAATTGCTCTATTAGGGACGAGAAAATTAGGATAATATGATTATGATATCTTATTATTTCCATTGTAATAGTTATTTTTTATCTACAATATAGAAATCTGAATGTTTAACGATTCAATACCAATGCTAGTGTAAGATAAAAAATAAGATGGATTTTATTATGTTGAACATTGAGGTTTAAGTCCTTTTAATTTGTTGATACCATTTTGACAGCTAATAATTCACTATTTTATATAATATTAAAAGGTTTTAATAGTTATAAAACTTGGTTGTTTAGGCTCAGAAAATGGCAAACATTACCAATCACGTGAAAGTCCTCTCTAAGTGTGATATCAAGCTACTGACGCATTTAAAACGGTACTAAACTAAATTGATTATTAGTACTTACAGTGTCATTATGCAATACAAAAATTGCCTCAAATATGACGTAATGCACCATTTTTTACACGTCTGGAAAAAGCTTGCACCCAATTTCCATCAAAAATCATGAGGACTACCCTCTAACTTGCTTTTTAATTGCTATAAGTATCTATGCATTTATTTGACCAAAAAAAGTATTGAAATATTGATAAAACTTCTGGCATCGGAACAGCTATCAAATTATAAAGTACCATTTTCCCCTTTCTCTATATTTATTATGTAATACTATTATGGGAACATTGATGCTCTTGACGTTGTTAAAGTCTTATTAGTGTTATTTCATCAAGACATGTTCCTATCTATATGATAAGTAAGGGAAATACCTAGTTAGTTAACGAACACCCTATTAAAAAAGAATAGCCATCAGTGAATCAAAAAATATATATATATTGTTAGATCCTATTTTGATAGGTCAATATCATGCATACTCCACCCAACGAAAAAAAATTAATAATTTAAAAAACAGATGAACAAACGAAATGGATCAGAATTAGCCATTTGGTGCTATATCAATCTTCTGATGATTCTTTGTACCTATTTTAGGGATTGTCAAGATATATGTCACTCACATAAAAACGCTTACACATGTCAAATATATGTATACATGGGTATATGTGTATCCAAATAAGCTTTTCAGGATTTTTATTACATAGTTACTTTGAAATTAAAGGCGTGCTCTGCAAATCTTACAAAATCTGATTTATTCATAATTTACTACCCAAAAGAATCACAGCGTAGATCCACACATATTATGTATGCGTGTATCTTTGGATATGATGTAATATTGTTACACAAATACTCATATGGCATTGTAAAGTTCCTGTACGATATGTCAGTAACAGTTGGAGCTATGTCATCTTTGTATATAACTATTTATCTGAGTTGTGGTAGGAGTAAATTTAATTTAGAAAGATTTTTTTTGAACTTCAACTTCTGTGAAAGTGAGAAAAATGAAACATTATGCAAGGAAAATAATGACAGATGTAAAAAGTAACAAATAATACCAATCTACGAGTATTTGTGTTTAAAAGTGCCTGATTAAGTATCTTGCTAAGAAATATCCATACTTTTTCTTTTAATTCAATTGTGTTGAGAAAAAAAAAACACAATAGCTTAAAAACAATGAAGAATTATTTTTGTTACTTATTAAGTATTTCATGAAGCCTTAGCAATTCAGAAATTACACTATTTAACAAATCAAAATATAAATTAGATAAAATGTATGATTAATTTATTTTTAAATAAATAAGGCAAGCAAAATTGGACATACCTATATAAATGATAAAAGTAAACTGAGACATGTCAATAAATTTAAAATTCTTGATATAAACTTGTAATTCAAATTTGTATGAGGTATTTATTATTTTATTTACTAATTGAAGGCCATTTGTATCAACTAAATGAATGAAATGGGCTCAGTTCATTTCACTAACCTTTTTTAATTGAATGGATTTTTAAATCAGATTCATTTGGCTGTATCTGAGGTGTATTTAAGTTTACTTTTTCCAAGTCAAGTCCAATTTTATAATGCTCCAAGTTCAGCCTTGATTAGTTCATTTCTAAGTAAATGCAAAATTAAATTAAAATAAACGTTTAATATTTAACTTTTATAGCAACTGAGTTAAACAAAACCATTGACATTTGTTTAATTAATCCCAGATCAACACAGAAAAAAGTAAAATAGAATATATATTGCATGCAAGTTATAAGTTTATATAACTTATGTAAGTTATACATATATGTATATATCTAAGTTGGACCTTGTACTCGTAGATATGTAGAATCAAGGCGAGTGTAAATTTATCACAAAATATATTTGAGCTATTCATAAGCAACTATGAATCCGAAGACAAACTGACTATAATTCCCTTTCCAAGTCCACGTGTTATTAAATCCGAGTTAAGATGATACCGAGTCCATGTTCACACAAAAAAATATTTGTGTTCGTACCAGAGTACTACAACTTTGTGCTGTGCTGTTTTATAGTCTGGGTACGATAAAAGTCTTCAGTTACTCATAGCATTATTAAGGTTATTTGAAATACTGATACAAATGTTGAAAAGATTAGTTCTGTAACATCTTTTTGATCCAAAGGTATTTTTCTGGAACTGAAAAAAGTTTTCAGGGAGAAAAAAAAGTTTCTGAATTTATGCATAAGGTATAAGTTTGAAAAGAAAGCTTATCCTGGACGGTATATTAATTCAACTCCCTGAGGACTACTGTTCAGGAGGAGTAGGGTGTGATAATAATATCTTTTTTTAAAGTAAATGGCCTATGTTGTAAAAATTGTGTCTAACTGTACAAAAAATATTTCAGAAAAGTTTGAACTGTTTCGAAAGATATTTAAAAGTAGCTCAAGAGGCCTTAAGTTTTGAAAATTTACATTTTTAAAGAAAAAACTGAGTATTTGCTTAAATACTGTTCATATCCTTCAAATGAAAGATTTTTTGTGGTACACAATAAATTGATATTACTAAGTTTACAATAAAATATAGTTCATAATTATTTCAAAATATATGTTTGCAAAAAAACGTCAATTAAAATTGACTTTAATTTAGCGCATGACCCTTTTTTATTTCTTTAGCATATTGCAAGAAAACTATTAGACTTTTATAAACTCCAACCATTGGTCACTTTCGTCTTTTTACTCACTAAACTAAGAGGAAGTAATTGACTTCTTGTCATAGTTTATTTGATACATCATCAAGAAAAAGAACAAAAATGTATCCAAATGATATATTTTTTGTAGGTAACATCTTCAAGTAGGATCACCTAAATTTTTATTTCTTGTTTTATGCTTTAAATTGAATGAAAACGGCCGCTTTCCTTGAAAATATCATAAAAAGGTAACCAAGGTTTAAAAATTTTCGTCGATTTTAATTTTAATTAAACGTAATTTCAAAAATTTATATTTATCCGTCGAATAGTTGGCTTGCAATATGCTAAAAAAATATTAAAAAAAGATTAGTTAAATTTAAATAAACTTTAATTGACGTTATTTCGAACATATATTTTTTTTATTTTTAAATAATTAAAAAATACATTTTATTGTAAATTTAGTAAGCTATATTTATGTGTTATCAAAAAAAATCTTTCATTTGAGATTCAAGCAAATACTCAGTTTCTTCTTTAAAAATGTAAATTTTCAAAACTGTAGGCCCGTTGAGCTACTTCTAAATATTTTTCAGGAAGTTCAAATTTTCTTAAAATGTTTTGTAAAATTAGGAACCATTATTAAACTTTTTCAAAAAATAAATATTTTTATTGTAACCCTAAGGAGGAGGGAGGGTTTATATTAAAGACAAATTTGAAGTTTAATTCCTAGAGGCCGTTGAAATGCCAGAAACAATGTCACATAAAAATAAAAAATGAACTCAAGTCATTGTTTATTTTATGTACAAATTTCATTTGGATTTTTTATTATTACTGGAGGAATGAAATTTTTATTATGTCAAATAAATATTTTATTGATATGAATATATATTTTTTTTAAAGCGTGCTTTGCATTTTTGTTTTATAATTAATTAAAAAATATGTCAATATTTTTTTTTTCTATATAAATTTTGATTTCTAACGTTTTGACTGTAATTAAGCTTAAGATTTATTTAGCGAGTGGTCCATTAAAATCTGAACACTTTGAATTTTGAACTTCAACAAGATATAATTTATTAATTAACGATATAATTTTACGAAGATTAATACTAAAAATAGATGTGTATCTGAGCTTTCTTAACTATTAATCGAGCCAACCTTAGCAGCAATGATGGATTCTGGGCGGCAGCAGAAGGTCTGGCAGCTGCTGCAGATATAATGGGGTTCCAGCGCTGGCTGAAACTGGCTTTGAGGCCTTGGTGTTTGGAAAACCGACACTGCAGGCCTTCCCTAGACATAAACCAAAAAGGTGTAGGCAAAGGGGTTGGCATCAGGGATGTAGGGGGACCAAAAATTCAAATTGAGAGTAAAAGACTAATTCTAAAGAGTTTTGTAGAGAAGGACATGGGGTTCTTTCATTATTGGTGTCAAAAAGGGCATCTCTACCCTCAAATGCTCTTTCCACCTATTTTTTTTAATATCTATTTAAACAGTCTGGTGTGTTTTGTTTTATGGACTAATTTTTTCCTTGTAACTAATCTATTATTATAAATAGGTAATAATGATTTGTAAATAAAATTTTGAATACTAAGTTCTACATACAACTATGTTTAATATTTAATAAAAATTATAAATTTTCAAGTGTATTTTATTAATGCAAGTCCATATATTTGATTTTCCCAAATATAAATTGTGAATATACAAGTCAAGTGTATTATTACTTACAATAATTATACATTCTAAAGACTTACATTCTACACTATAAACAGGGTGGATATTGCTTTTTATTTGATATTTCACCAATATTTATTAAAATATGAGTCTATTTTTTCATATTTATAGATAGAAATTTACGGGAAAATAAAGTAGAATAGAGGGTTACATCAAAAAATGAATGTTATCGAGTTGGGCGTATAGAATGACTTTGTTCCCCTTCCCTAGGAAATGTTTTTATCCCACATACAGTTTACAATGTAGAGTATTGCTTTGGCTAAGATTTTTTCAGTCCAATTTTTACATCAATTGGAACAAAAACTAAATTTAAAGACATAAAATATGTCTTTATGCTTGGAACTCTTTTGATAATAAAAGGGCTTTGAAAATCTCAATTATTCATTTAACATTACCTCACCTATTTATAAAAAGAAGCAACTTTTTTTTACATATTCCTTATATTTATGGATAGGTTGTTTTTTTTCCTTCTAATATTCGAAATTCCAATAAATATAAATGTAACATGTTTGTAAATAAAAAGTTAAAATCAATAATAATATTTTATTTAACTCAAAGGCAAGCAAGGTATTTTTCTTTCAAAAATACTGAAATATCATTAATTTATGACCATGATAAAATAAGATGTTTGAACATAGAATTTCTTTCATTGGGTCATTAAAAGATGAAATTAAATTAAGATCTATTTTTTTTAAAGGGATATTTTGTAAAATAACATAAATATTAGTGCAAAAATTTTGTGTTTATTTTTTGCACCTGTATAGATACTTTTACATTCCTTAATATTCGCTTGCACCTCCTTATTCTATAAGTAAAGGAGGCTTTGTTTGTCTTCTTTACTAAAGTAAAATGTACATTTTGGTTTTTTTATGTCGTAATTTATTAACTATTTTCCATAAGTTAAACATATTTCTACTCTACATATTAATCATGGAAAAACAGACAATTTCAATTAATTAATTAGACAATAACATACCGAGTCGTCCATTAAAATCTTAATACTTTGACTTTTAAACTTCAACAAGGTATAATTTATTAATTAACTATATAATTTCTACAAAATTTATACTATAAATAGATATGCGTCTCAGCTCTCATAATCATTGTAGCCACCCTTAACATAAGGTCTGGCACCTGCTGCGGATGTAGTCCTCTATTATGGTGTCTCACTGCTGACTGACAGTGGATATGAGGGCCTTGGTGTTTGGATGGCGGACATTGCAGGCCTTTATCTTGATATTCACCCAAAAGGTAAAGCCAATTGGGTCAGCATCAAGAGGCTATAGAAGGGGGGGGGGAGGGAAAGCGACAAATAAGAGTTCAAAAGAAGTCATAAGAGTCTTTCAACAGAGGAGATTGATTTCTTTCATCTTTGGATTGAAAATTGGCCTCTCTGCCTTCAAAAGGCTATTTCCAACCACTTATACGCTAGCAAAAGAACTCAAATTTGTTTCTTTTTGTATTTAATACTTAATACTTTGAAATATCATAATATGAATTAATTTCAATCACACAACTTTCATGTATTATTGAATTAATAAGTGTTCAGATTTCAATGCAGCAGCATTAAGAGGTTTTTTTACTCTATTCATATTCCGAAGATATCTAACTTTTTTACCTTTTTGCAAGTGAGAATCTCGGATATGTAAATTTGTTTTTAAAAAATATAATCTAAAGTAAATAAATACAAACTTAACGTTTCAATTATAACAACTTGAATAATATTAAGAAGAAGATCAGTTTATATCATGAAGTTTTATTAGATTAGATGCAAGCAGCTATAAGGGGGGGGGGCAACAAATGAAATAAACCCATTTTTCACTCTATATCTATTAAAGAATTAGTCTGATGTTGATCCAAAATTCTTTTTTCAGGTGAACAAGAAATTACAACACATTATTTTTTTCACGAATTTGATTAATTAACATTATAGGGCCAGACATAATTTTTACAAAATTTCCTTTCATTTAGAAAATAAAACTTGATATTTTTTCTCTTTTGCTATTAAAAATTTTCCCTGCAAAACGATTATTTTTAAGTCATAATGACAAAATGTCCATGATTTGGGGAGTGGGGAGTCTGAAGCAATCTCGCTCCTAACCTACCCCCTACTTAAACCTCCTCCAACAAATAATTAATTTACTCTCAGTCTTTAATGAGGAGGTACTTTATACTAAGATGTTATCTGTTTAACAGTTAAGGAGAAATGATAGCAGCCTTGGAGTATAAGATTTCATGTTGCAACTAAATACAAAAGGTTTTGCACGTGTTTTAGATCCCACTTTTTACAAATCTAATTATACGGGTCTAAACAGAATTTTCCATCCATAAATAAAAGTTTTCCAGTAGTCATATGCAAATAACTAAAACTCAGAAAATATTTGGAAAAGGCCATAAAAAATATAGGTATTGTTATAAACATCCTTTTATTTATTTCCATATGTCTAAGAAGCTATGGCAGGGATTTCATATAACCATATACGTACAAAAAATATATTATAGTGTTAGAAATAAATAATATAGATTTGCAATTTTATTTTCGTTATCTCATAGTTGCTATTTTTGAATAAGATGTAAAATAACAGCAAATATGGCATTGAATGTTTGTACATATTGGTACATACAAACATGACAATTTTAATGATTCAACTTTTACAAAAAGTATGTCAAACATCATCATTATAACCCATGTTTCAACTAACTACTAATGATCTTACCATATTAAAAAGTTAGGTACAAATATATATACTATTTATAAATGTAGTATTATTTCAATGGCAAAAATAAAAAAAAGTATATTTATAGAATAAAAATTCCTCCAAAATATTCAATATCTATTGTAAAAATAAATCAAACTATAACATTTAAGGGGATGAAAAAACATCCAATAGATGTTATGCAGTGTTAATTAAAGGCACTTAAACCAAACGAGCTCTCTTAATGATTTAAACATCTAATGTATGTAAATCTTATTAGTGAGCAAAATAAATATAAATGCGCCAATTATGAAGGAATTGAAGTTATAGTCAAGGTTTTTAATGCAAAGAAATAATAAAAATAAATTGTACGATTAAACAATGTTATGAGTCAAAGACTACAAAATAAAAGTTGATACCGAATAAATGAATGATAAAATTAATGAATCAGTTATTTTAAAAAAAAATAGTACTTATTTCTACAAAAAAAATTGTCTCACTGTTGATGAGTCAGTTGAATTTTTATGGAACATATATTGTGTGCATATGAATTCACAAAATTAATTATCATTGTTCGTTTTTCCATTATTGATATACGATTGAGAAACGATGAGCATACATGCTTTATTAGAATTAATATTTTAAACTTTTTGAAACTTTGGATAGATGGTAATGAAATTTGGGTATCTACTTTTTACATATCATCATACCTCATTTCTATTTTTAATATTTAAAAACCCATTTGTTACTTAATAAAAATATGATAAAAGATCAGAGGGCTCAAACTCCTAGCAATATAAACAATATTTTTTTTTTTTTTTTTTATATTTACACGAAATTCAAATGATTTATTGTTTCTTTTTTTATCTTTGAAAATTTATATATGAATTTATTGTTTTTAACTTCTTATGACATAGTAATTTAAAAATATTTAATTTCGGTCGGCTCAATTAGGATCTTACATTATTGATTTGAGGTACATTGTGTGTAAGTTAATCGTACATCACCAATTAAAGCTCAATAAAGCCATTATTACTTGGAATCGATGTTGGGTTGTTAAAAACAAATTGTTTCAAAATTTATTAAATTTGATATGTTGTATTAACAATTGGGATAAGTCAAAGAAAAACGACAATGAAAGCAAAAATGCAACAGATTGTAGATCTTCTCCGCACTCATCACTCTGTAAAGGAGGTCGTGGAGTGCCAGGTTAGGAGTTATATTAATAGCAGAGAGAGCCTCTTCAGGAAAACAGGAAGTGCAGAGAGCTCTTCTTTTGGGCTTGCTGAAAGCGTAAGCAATAGCCCATTGGGATCTTTTAAATGAATCTAGGTAAGTAAAGATATTTAGATTTCTTTCTAATAAATATTAATTTTCAATGAATTGGTAGACACTTATATAAATTGAAATTAGAATTAGAAAGACAACTTATCCTTTCTTTTCATTTAATAAAGAAGAGAAGGGATAAGTTCTGGGCATGGAATATTTATATTATTCCTAAGTAACGCTCCCTCTCAGTGTTAAACATTTCAATAATGGGATTGCTATAGAAATATCATATAAAGAAAATTCCTAGTTGAAACTAGTAGCAAAAACATATAACCACCAAAGAGTCCATATCCTTTGAACTTCAGGGACCTTGAATGTATAGATTTCGTTTATCTATAGAAATCACTGAATTTCTTTTGGATAAAATTTGTTTTGGAATGCAAAGACTTTTGGAAAATTCATTTAAATGAATTTTTAAAGCTTAACCAAGTGGAATTTCAACTAAGCCCATATTTAGGACTTTCAAATGTTCTTATATTGTTATTGTTATACTCAAAGCATATTTAAAAAATTGTAATGCTGCTACTGGAACAGTAAGAGAGTTTGAGCTATATTTACAATAAGAATGCCAACTAGAGGTTGCATTTAAAAAAATGTTGTTTTTACCCTAAACTAAGATATTGCTGCTGCTGTGATCTTGACATGAATAAAAAGGGTTTTGTCTACTATTTGTCTATTTTTGGAAAAAATACTTCAGTAGAGGCTCCTTTAGTCTCTTTTAGACTGAAAGTATAATATACAAGTATTTCCTACTTAAGAAAATTTATGTACACATACCCCCACCTTAACCCCTTTCAATGCAGTTTTGGAACGACAACGAATAAAAAACGTACCCCATAAAGACTTATGGCAATTATATATAAGATATTTACGTCAAGCAAAAGATGGTTTAAATACAAAATACCAGGACTCTTGAAGTTGCTGCCAAGTATTATTATGACGAACGGGGAATTTGTTTCTTCTATCAATGTAAAGAGAAATCAACCGATCACATTTTTTGGGAGTGACAATGCTTATCTAAAACTTATGGGTACTTTATTAAAATGGTCAGTAACTTATTGAATCAACAACTGGGCAATGAAGTTTTCTTCTCTATTTCGATTAATAAAAAAGTTGATAAAAATGTAATATATCATCTATAAATTACGTTCTATAAAAGAAAACAACGTCGGTGGAATTTTACATACTGTTAATCTTTAAGCAAATGTTTTATGAAAAATTTATACTCTTTTTTTTTAGTTCACGTCCAATTTATGCTATTTTTAGATATTTATTTGAAATATTCTGGATTACGCTATATTTTTAATAGTTTATTTAATTTTCGTTTGTCTATAAGTTTTAACGAATTATTATTATAGTATCTGATGTTTCATTATAAAAGGATTGTAAATGTTTCAATGTATTCAAATATAGATTAGTAATTTAAAAAGTATCAATTTTAATATAAAATTTTTGATATATAATATATTTACAATATATGTATTTTTTACTTAGACAAACCAAAAGACAAATTTGGATTATGTTATTTACTTTTGTATGATCTTGATGTAGAAAAATTCCTTAATTAGCAAATTTTATAAACTAAATCAAAAATTATGTGGAATACAAGAAATTTCCAAAGAAAATTTATAAAGAGTCACTTTCCTAAAAAAAAATGATATCAGAAGTCAATTGAGGCCGAGGTAAAGGAAAAAATAAACAATATTTATTTATATTTTAACTATTAATAAATTACTGAGCTAATGAAAAAATAACTTATTATATTTTCTAAGTTAGGAAATGTCTTTTTAAATATAAACATTAATAAAATATATCTCAATTCAACCCTACTATCATATATGAGCAAGGATTGAGATACCTTTATGTTTTCATCGTAAGAGAATATTTGACAGACTAGATTCTGCACCTCAGGCCACAAGTGAGCCTAACAATGACATAAATTTAATATAGTATCTCATTGAATACTCTTATATTAATTTTATGGAATTAAGATCGACATAGGGGAAATTTGTGGTACTTGTCAGGTACTATTTTGAAAATACTGTAAGTTCAAAATAAAAAAAGCATGTACTAATAGCTGTGCAATATAAGTATCACCACCCTACAAAAAGTGTGCTTAATAGTCTCAATGCAAAAAATAAAATAAAAAGATGAAAACTTTTAGATATAAAAGTAAATAAACAATTTTTGAATACTGCTATTTCTGCAGATATTACTTTATATAGATTCAGTGGTATAGAATTGTAGAAAAGATTAACAACAGGCTCAAGATTCAATTGAGCAGCTAAAATTTGTTCATGTTCTAGCAGAAATTG
Organism: Lepeophtheirus salmonis; assembly: GCF_016086655.4. Classification (NCBI taxonomy): domain Eukaryota; kingdom Metazoa; phylum Arthropoda; class Copepoda; order Siphonostomatoida; family Caligidae; genus Lepeophtheirus; species Lepeophtheirus salmonis. The sequence goes on from NC_052143.2 coordinate 22,727,469, forward strand.
GAGTAAGACTCATTCAAGACTATAAAAGTTAATTAGCATCCAACGATCCACAACACCGATTCCTCCTTCCTCCAAGTAGTAGAAGACTCTGTCCAAATAATAATTGAACAAAATAAATGTAAATAATAATATTTAATAATTTAACTTGTAACTATTTGACAAAGAAATAAAGAATGATATGACATCTTAAAAATTACACTAAACGTTTTACGTTTATCTGATTTCATAAACTCATTAATTAATTTGTTTTTTATTCTAGGATCAACTATATTTTAATATCTATTAATATTAAAACTATCCTTAAATGTTGTTTAGTCTTTCATATACTTTGGCCTCAAATGATCTCAAAAATAAATTCTTAATAAAATTTTCTTGGCAAACTTTTTTTTTTTATTTGAATAAATTTGTCCTATTCATAAAAAAGTTGTAAAAATATTTAAACAGAAGCACATTTTTGAAATAAAAAGGAGAATTTTCAAAATTTTATGAGGCCAAAGAGCTTCTTAATATTTCACATAACAACTCGAAATTTTCACATAATTTTTTTAGACCAAAATGAACATTTTGAGGTCATAGAAATCCCCCATTTTGAAAATTAAAAAAATAAGCTCCACCTACTCCACATTTTAAATCCCTTTTGATTGATCTGTATTAATATATATATATAGATCTAAAGAGGAAATTAAATTACTGGCTTATTGATTAATTATTTATTGCAATTGTGAATAAATAGAGGAAGAAGATATTTTTATTAAATAAATAATTCCTTTTTTATGTTTAGTAATATCAAATTTTTGTATAAATATATTTTGTAGAACAATAGCTGTGTAATATTGGACATATATTTTTCATTACAAATCGTAAATAATATTTTTTCATTCTTATGAAGTACCTATTACAGCAATCCGTTGGGTTTTTTCGGAATAAATTGCACTCCCTATTTCCACATAACTATTTTTAGAGCGTGAATAAGTAAGAAATTAACCATTTTCACAGGCAGTAAAGAGATTTTAATAGAAATTTACAAGAGGTATGATACTTTAAATGCTTAAAATTACATGGTCTTTATTGTCAAATATACTTACTATGTTTAATTTTTAAATAAAAAATATTACCATGTTAAAGCAGGAAAATGTAGAAATATAAAGTTTTTCAGGATAAATTAAAGGTAAGGAATAAATGTAATCAAAATTTTCTAATTTTTTCCAGCAGTACTAATTTTTTGTTATGGGCTAAGTCAAAGATTGATCTATTACACATTATTCATCTTAGACTCGCAATTTTTATTTATAAATGTACTTATTACAAATAGGTAACTATGAAAGAGGGTTTGCACTTACATATGCCAATAATTAATAGATAAAGGGTGTATAATTAGGTATTAATAGGATATTAAAGAAAAATGTATTAAATCAAGATTATAGTTAAATTAACAATTAAATTTTTGATTATATCCGAAAGAAAGTTTTTGTAGATAAAACTGTTATATGTTTCGACTGATTACATACTATAAAAACCCTTTAGAGAATGAAAACTATTAATATATGAACTAAAAATGTTACTGATGGTTGATTATACTCAATTTCCGAACCACCCAAATGGGAACTCAATTCAGCTTGCATTCCATTTCTTTTTCGATGAAAACAAGACTACACCTACAGTGACCTCTCCAGATTAAAAAAAATATATAGAAGATTTGGCAACCCTGACACAGTTTACAGTCAGTTCTTTCGCAGGCTCACGAAACTTCAGAACATAAATATATATGTTTAGCTCTAGTACCATTGGTTAAAAAAAGAGATTATAATCAGGAAGCGTATCCAAATAGTAGATCCTTATAACAAAACTTTGCATTGCCATGACTCACTAGTTGCAGAGTAAAGATATGTCCTGGTGTAGGGACCTGTTAGGTTAAAACCCCTAACATCCTTAATATCAATTGATTAAGTCATATTCTTAAGTTATACATATATGTATTTTGTCGAAATTATTTCAGAAAATGGTTGGCATTTATTTTGAAAGTATTGCTCTGTTTTTATAGTTTATTTATGATTAATGTACAAGTCGAGAACCAATCTGAAAGGAACAATAAAATTCCTTTTTAACAATCCGATAAAAGTTTTTTTTAGTAACTGCATAGTATAATTATTAATGTAATGTAATTTAATGTCTATAGTAAATATACGAAAATATGAGTAGGAATCCCTAAAAAATACCATTTAATAGAAAGAATTGTAAAATTAAAATACATATGACAATCTTTTACCATAGCTTCATATGGCCGCAAGAGCCATAATATTGTGTTCTAAGAACTATTATTTAAAAATATCACTTCTGAAAAAGAAAAGCACTGGAAAAAATAAGCCAATACAAAGGAAAACATTCTCTTCAATATCATACATTAACCATTAATTAAAAAATGACTATTCTGTTTCATTAATATATTAGTCCAGAAAAAGAAAACGAAGTATGGCTCCATGCCCGACTTCTTGGAGATCTTAAAGACCAAGGTACTCCCATAGGTCCTCAAGATTACCAAAAAATCTGGCAAAGCGTCCTACGTCTTCCAGATGGGGCACCGCCCACACAGACAATGTTGTGCAAGCCTGGATGGAAAAGAACATAAAGTTTTGGCACAAGAAATTCTGGTCTCCCCAGCGCCCCGATATGAATCCTTTGGACTACTCCATCTGGCGGCAAATAGATGTCACTGACCTGAAGTCCTTCGTGGAGAAGGAGTTGCAGCTCATAAGAAGGGACAACATTGCTAAAGTATGCTCCACCTTCCGTGGCCACTTGAAGGCTGTCATTGCTAGAAATGGAAGTCAATTTCATAAATAATATCTGTCATTATGTGCTTAATAAATGTATTTCTGTAATATTTCACGTTTAACTTAATTGAGACTCAGGAGGAGCAAAAGTTTGCTCACGTTGATTAGTGGTACATCCATTTCGCACAACCCGGTATGTAATAGGGTTTTGTCGACCTCGGGATAGAAGGGTATACATCAAGACTTGACCAAGTACAAAAGAGCTCCTATACATTTGATCCCAAAGATTAATTTATTTCCATTGTCCATTTAAAATCAATCATTTAAAATATCCTTCTCTTGTTAGAATATTTCCTACCTTTTTTTTTTTTTTTTTTTTTTTTTTTGAAGGTTGTCATGATTTTCGTTAACAATGTTATTAGCGGTTCAAGTCTACTATTGATAATCCGTATAAAGAAATTAATCAACTCTTCATTATTGCAATTTGTGAAAAATAATTCATCATTTTATCATTTATATTTTGTTTCATTGGAATGAGAATCATGATTACATAGTATTGCTGTATGAATCATAATCAAATATTTTACTTATTTGTTTAGGGAATGTATCTGTTCAGTAAATTGCTTCTGGTAAAGTGGCAGTCGGCAATGAAGTTTTCGACAAAGTTTCCGTGTACGATTGTTTATATATTTTAAGAAGACATCATCAAAAATTAATGAAATAATAAGTTATGAACATGCTAATTTCCATTTTATGATATATAACGAAATGAAATTTATCGTAAGCAGATTATTGTCCAAAAATATTTTTTCTTTAGGACAATTTACCCCATGGAATTTCACAGAAAAATAATTTACCGAACAGAGATTTCTCTAAAGGACCATTCATGACATTTTGCTGAAAAATGATATTTAATACCATACTATTTCATGTTATAAATTAGTTTAAAATGGTAGTATGATCATTAGGTATCATATGCTATATTAGGTAAATTAATAAGTGTTATTTTGTCGATTTTTTTACAACATTGTTTTCATTAATAAGTAGCTCGAATCTTTACATTTGTAGTGTTTTAAAAAAATTGAATAATAAATAATTAGGATGGCGATTCGAATAAAAGGAGTACTAATCACTTCTGCGATATCAATTAAATATCTTCGATTTCGTGGACTATTCATATTGAAATATACTCATGGATTGACGAAAAAGTATAATATCGTTATTATATAAGGTTTACTGATGAATATAATTAATAAAAATATTTTTCTGCTAAACAACACTAATTTATTTACCTTTATGACATATACTAGGCTAACCTTTATTATTTACTCATCTCTCTTATACAAATTTTCGAGAGGTTAAGAATCATTCTTTTTACAATTTTCCTATGAGCAATGTTATGGAACACATAATGAGCTATTGATTGCTAAGAAAAAAATTGTCCTTGTCGCCAACATAAGCACAGAGAACTAGAAGATTATTAAGATAGCAGTGCTCCTCTGCACGGGCTGATCCTGAAGACAATCTGGGAGCAAACTGAAGAAGACAATTTACAATGTGTCCTTGTATAGAAGACATTGTAAATACCCTAGTAAGTACCTATATAAAATATACACTAGGGTGAAGCTTATTTTTTAAATTTAAGAAATGCTGAGATGCAAGGGTTGCAAATTTTTCCTCTTAGGTGAAAAATATCGTACTTTTTCTAACGTTTAGAAAAATATTTATAGGTAGGTTTATGGCTCCAAGGTTTTTAAATATTAGGATTTTTTTCAAAAATGAATATTTTGACCTAAATATCATCTAAAAACTTCATGTTAGAGCAAATCATATAATGCAATAAATTTACCAATCGAAATATTCAATAAGCTTTGACTAACTTTTGCTTCTTATTTGTCCAACAGAGCAAATACTCACATAACTTACAATTTTTCCTATACGTCTGTTGTAAAAAAAATATTATCTACAATTACAATGAATGTTCCAAAATTATTACTAATGGTAAATTTATTACTTAAAGTGGACAGAACAAGTTAAATTATCATAAAATTGACCTTTTTCTCACTTTTTACTGATCTTTTTTTGATAAAAAAGCCTTTATAACAAAAATTCATCTTACATATCCAAAATCGTTGTAGTAGTCGTAATTAAGAATTATTATGGGGTACTTTTTGTTGAAAATGATCATTTTAAAGTAAGATTATTATGGGTTAGTTAAAAAAATATCAAAACCTTAAAGAACATATTTTTTTTTCAATGATAAACCTTACATATATTTAGTAAAAAAACTAGAAAATATTTTTTATAGCAAATTTATTTATCTTAAATTCATGTATCAAAAGGTTTGTTGTAAAATGAAGTTTTAGATTATATTTAGGTCAAAACATTGATTTATGAAAAAAAATCGTAAAATTTTAAGATTTTGGAGCCGTTGAGCTACATATCAATATTTTTCAAAATCTGACAGAATTTATATAAGATATGTTTCGCCTAGAAGTAAAAATATGAGACCCTTGCATCTCAAAATAAGCTCCACCCTAATGAACATCTGTTCTATTTGAAATGTAAATTATTAGAGCTTAAAGTCAAATCTGACCCCAATTTTAATTTTCATATCTTCGTATTATTTTGCAACATGTTTGAACTCCTCTTATCAAACAACAAAAAAAGAAACATATTGTTGCTATCCCTTTAAAGCTACCTACATTTGTAAGTATGCTAATTATTATTCGACTAATTTACCCTCACCTACATACATTTTTAAAATTAGTTATTTTTAGGAGTATTTTTTTATTAATTAATTAACATATAACAAGTTCTACCATCTCAATGTTTTTTTTTAGAAATCCTTTGATGATGAATAATTTTACCTATTATATTTTTTTAAATGTCTTACAAATGAAATTCATATACATATATACTCACACTTTTATCATCAATTCATTTATAAGTAAGGCTACTCGGATTTAATCCCATATATGTATTTCTTTTAATCATCATTTTTTCTTGAATATCATTGATAAAAGATTTGACAAGAATTAAATGATTTATTTATAAATAGTGAAAATTATTTTTCCATTCTGGAATTGTCTTTGAAGTCTACAACTCTTACATATACGAATGTTCCAAAATCGTTACCAATGGTCAATTTATTACTTAAAGTGGACAGAACCTTTTAAATTATCATGAAGTTGACCTTTTTCTGACTTTTTTTGATAAAAAAGCCTTCATAAGCAAAATTCATCTTAAATATCTAAAATATCTGTAGAAGTCGTAATTATGAACTATTATTGGGTATTTTTAGTTGAAAATGATCATTTTAAAGTAAGATTATTATGGGGTAGCTAAAAAAGTATCACATCCTAAAGAAAGAAAAATTATGATTTGTTTATAATAGTGAAAAGTATTTTTCCATTATGGAATTGTCTTTGAAGTTTACAACTCTTAAGTATATTTCCTACTCTAGAAAATACCGAGTCTCGAACCTACACCCATCGAGATCAAGAGAATAATTTCTCTTCAGGATGTTGACCATTGAGCTACGTCCTTGCTCACCGAATTAACAATTAACTTAAGATATCACTGAGTTATTCCACTGACATGAAAACTTACTATGAAAAGATACGTTGAGAGATATTCAAATCTCTTTTTTATTTTTTTTCCATATACATATAACGTATTCTCAACAATTTGGAAGTAAATATTTTTCAATTTTGACACTATGAAAATAAATGCGTTAAGTGTATTCTGGTCATTTTTCCGGTAAAAAAACTTTTTCAATGGATTATTTTTTTATCGTTCATTGATTTATTCAGTCCATATAATATTTTGAAGAATAATATCCATATAATAGCTTAAAATTTTATATTTTACAAAGATATAATCTCATACTCAACTTCAAAAATGAATACATTAGAATATCATTATTGCTCATAATATTCCATATATTTTCTAATACAAATATATATATTGAAATATGAATTATACATACACGGTGCTCAACAAATATAAAATGATTGAATTTGTATAATATATAATTAGCTTAATAACTAAAAAAGAAACAGTTTAATTTACAGATAAGAAAGTATTTTTTATTATACAAGCTCTTGAAAGTGTTTACTTTTTGCAGATTAAAGGAATATATTATATTTTGAACAATTACAAATGATGACCGCACAATATCTTGATCGCATCATTTCCATTGTTTGTATGTACAAAGATAGTATAATCGTATTTACAGTATTGTGAGCTTTAAACACATATTCCTCTTGAAAATAGTAAAGTTTATTAGATTTAAGTATTGAAAGGAAAGGTATCAAAATGTCTAAGGAATGAAATTGTCAATTTTGTTTTACCAACAATCTTAAATAATATTGACGGTGTGATTTTGAGGTCCTCTCTTGCTTGTAACATTATAAATCGTCCCAAATGTTGTTTTCTGATTCTTGGAACGATTTTTGACTGCTTTAATTCAAAGTTAATATTTTTATTTATTTTTGGAATCGCTTTACTCACTTGCTCTGATTAATTAATTAATGAAAGATATTTCATATTAATAAAATGAAAGGTTCATTTTTCTGAGACATGATGATTCTATAAAATCCCATGTATTAGATCAAAGTATCATTTAAAAGTAAGACCATTCATAACGAGTAGCATATTTATAGAATATGATATATGCCTTGATAAATTACTTGAATTTGTGAGACCCATTTATATTTTTGTTATATAAATATTTTAAATAATACACAAATAAATTAACTTTGTACAACATAAACTTATTTATAAATCAAATAAACTTATAGTTTGTTTTTAGAGAAATGTAGAAAAATAGCATTCATTAACAAAGAACGTTTGTTATATGAAAGGGGCAAAATATATTACTAAGAACTTGAATCCAATTCATTCAATTTTTTTAAACAATAATTGATAAAATATTTTGACATTTGATATTTATTAATTTCCTTTGATCTTTATTTTTTTTATTGATGACTCAATTTTCTAGACATTACTCTCCTTCGATACAAACTTTTAATTCAACTATTATTTTGAGGACTGAGTAGCAATAAGTTATTATTGATTCTGGAGGGTAGATCATTTTATCAATCGTAGTAATAAAAAAAAACAGGAAACATAAAGAAATCTTTCAGTTATTATAGAATTTGCTCCACGAGTACATAATGTATGTTATTTATTAATTAACACTATATATAATAATAATAAATAAATAGATATATATATATTTATATTTGAATAAAAGGCTCCTTAAATGACTAGAAACTGAGAACAAAGTTGAATGATACATTTTCAAATATATTTATACTTTCATAACACACTTTAGCAATGTTTTGATCCAGAAGTATTTTAATTAGGAGAGATATTCTTGTTTCGTGGCTTAGTGTATCCACACCTTCTTTGGTTCTTTTTAAAATATCTTAATTGACAGAGCATTTTGGACATGAAAATATTATATATTATGCCAAATAGCGTACTTTCAAATTCATTTTAACCCAATTGTCTCTTCACATAAATAATATAAATTTATTAAGGATCCTGACAATATTACATCTGTCAATTTTTGCTTCTGATAAGTATTGTACTTTTGAAATAGTACATTTATTGTTCCTGGTAGAGAATCTATGAATCAAAAATCAAGTTCTCCCTAATCAACATCTTGGAAAAGATGCTTCATCGAATTATTCTATAATAATCCCTTTTATATCAAAGTAAATTTTAAAAATATGTATATTGTATACAACCTCTTGTGAAATTTTGCATCTACTAATTGTAAGATAAATAAAAATACATAGTGGTATATTAAAATCTCAATAATTTGAATTTTAAACTTCAACAAGATGTAATTTATTAACTAACAATAGAATTTTAACAAAATTAACATTTAAATAAATGTGTGTCTTAGATATATTCATCATTAATATAGCCGTCCTTAGGTGGTGGCGGAAAGCCTGGCTCCGCTGCAGATGTAGACCTCTGTCATGGCATCCCAGTAATGTCTGATCGTTAGAACTGTAGGGGTGGGGGCAAAAGTACTCATTCCCGCCACTTTTTTATAACTCTTTTGGTAGTCTGGTGTGAAACTTCGAAATCTCTTGAATAAGCTTTCATGGACTTGAGCAGATATGCTGTTCTGTTTTTTTTCACTCCTTCGGGTCCGGTTTGGCCTTTTTGACAGAGTCCTTCTTTTCTCGAACGTTACAGACTTGTTGACAGTAGAGACGATGGTCCTAAAGATGCCTGACTATTTGGAGTGCGCGAATACGTTCAAGTATCATTTTCCTGGCTTGTACACAAACTAAAGAGCTCAGATTTGTCTTGTTTTGTAACTTATGCTTTAATATATCAAATTATGAATTAATTTAACACACTCAACCTTAACTAATTATTAAACTAGTAAGTGTTCAAATTTCAATGAAACACCCGGTACTGTACATTTATTTATTGTAGTTATTTTTGGACTGAACATTAATGTAAACAATCACATCTCAGCATAATTTCATAGAATCAATGTGTAAAATTTTTATTTTTTTGATTAAGAAATTAGTAATATTAAGTTACAGAACAAGGTCTATATAATAAGGTATGGACAATTAAAAAATAAATAGTACACTCATGACGTCATCGGGCTAAAAAGTTGGCATATTTTTAATAAAATTGTATTCGGAGATGTGAAGTTTGGGGTTTATCATATTAAAAATAAATCAATGCTCTTTTTTTTTCTTTTTTTTTTACCTCCTGGTTATTGAATCTCTATAAGAGCAAATGAAATGAAATACAGAGAAACTGGGGCAAAAATATAGAATGTTTTTGAAAAAGTAAAGTCTAAAAGATCGATATCATTACTAATTAAAGACATAACTGCTTCTTTGAGTTTCCATCATTTTATATATTGATGGTGTATTTTTATAGAATGTACACATCGAGGATTTGGACTAAAAATGCCCTATTTGGAAGTTTTCAAATTGTTCAGGAGTTGTATATAATTTTTTATCTTCCAAATTTATGTTATAGTTAGTAAATGTAAGATTTGCCAGATAGAAAATTTTACATTGAGAAAATTCATAATTATACAAATAATGATGTTGCGTTTCATATACTATTAATAGAAATAACCTGAACATGAGTACAGTAGCAATAACTCAATTTTTGAAATTTGAAGAAGAAATGATATTTTTGTCCTAAATAAGAGGTATATATTATATACCTATATATATTTTTGTAGACTAATGAAATTTGAATATATATCTTAATTAAGAATCCTAAATATTTCTAATATCATGGATGTTTTTTTAACTTTCCAGGGTAGTTTTATTCGTTGTAACCCCTCTCAAATCAATAATTATTTAAAGTCTTTCCAGGTCTGATTAGTACAGCTATCAAGAGTTGTCTTTAATATTCCCTATATCAAAATTATAAAAAAATCAACGATTTCTCAAACATTTTATTTTATATCAAAATGTGGGCATATGCTATGAAATCTCACAACAAAAGTTGGAGGTCAGCAAATTTATATCAGCGTAATTATTGACTAAATTTGATCTTACATACACGTTTTAAAAGTTTATGTTTTAAGCCATTAATGGTCAAAGCGGAATTTTCAAAACGTTTAGCAATTATAGAAGCAAACTTATTTTATAATTTCTGCAGTATGTTTGTAAAGTATAAACGGCCTTAATACTGAATTTTATTCTGAGTATTTTAGGCTACATGTTTTGCATATGATTACATAATTGGAGTACAAAAACATGTCGAGTTTCTTTGTTAATGAGTCAGTCAGCTGAATTATCAGAAATGGATTCGAATAATCAAAGCAACCATAAAATATTAATAAGTTTATCTTAGAGGAAAGACATAATAACATTGGATGAATATCCCGTTTTATGAAATTACTGATAAAAAGCTTAAACATGTTCCGAATAGAGCTATAGATTCACATATGAAAGATTATAAGTTGGGGAACAAGTAATTTCGTATTTCAGGTTTTATTTCATTGCTTTATAAGAAGTTTTACAATCATACAATTTAAGCCAAGTATATTCTGTTCTGTTGGATAACTTGTTTCCAACGAGAATCCAACATCATAATGGCCTCTCGTAGAATCCCTTATCTTTATTCGCAAAAAAATTGAACTACCAATTTCCACATGCCTCAATTAAGGCCAAATTTGTACCCCCAAACACGTTGGTCATAGAATGAGCATGTCTGAACTGTAGGATGGTTGTATAAATCTTCCTGTCCGAGTTCCTGGAGGTTCTTCCGCGTAATCAAAGATGTGTGCGGCCTGGCGTTGTCTTGATAATGTCTGTTTATCTCCTATTCACCAATGCTGGCTGCTTTGATACGATCGCTAGCTTCCGACGGTCGGGTTGTTCACAGTAGATGGCAGAATTGAGAGAGAAAAAAATAGCTCGAATCACTGTTGTGTAACACGAACCAAGAGAGTATTTACCTTGTATACAAATTTTCTTAGTAGCTTTTGACGCTTTTTTCCCTTACAGGCAGTAAAAATCTAAAATATGGCGAATTTCTTCCTTTGAGACCTCCATTCTCAACTCACAATAACTCACAACTGATTTGGTCTAACACAATACCATCTGAAAAGCGTCAGTACTATATACTGAAACCTTTACAACGCTTTATCGTATGATCCGACGTGACGAATAATGAACAAGATATACTTAGTTAATAATTAGGCGGGAAATAAAAATTACATTTCCCCCCATCAAATGTTACATTTTGATAAATATTAAATAATTTCAAAACTAATCTTATTATTTCCTAAGGTATCCCAAAATTCTACTTACACCGAAACATACATAAAACAATCTCGTTGATGAATAGAGGCTACACTTTTAATCTGCTACTTACCATTTGCAAAAATGTATACAAAATTTTCTTTAATGAAGATAAGTAAATAATTCATTAATATTCTTGCAGTCTAGGATTTTTGGTTAATCTGATGTTTTACATAGTTATGTCTGCTGTTTTTTGTTTTTTTTTATTTGTTTTTTTGGTGAAACGTGCCTTAGAAAATTCCTACAAAAAGAATAAGTCAATTCGAAGGCTATCAAATTAAATTATAACATACATACATATCGTCGATACGTCCATTAAGACGAATTCATATGACTCATTTCATTTTTTGTGTCTTATGTACATACACATAAGATATAGGCAGTAGTTGTTTTTTTATTATTTTATACTTTTCTCAGTTAAGAAGGGATTTAGTGTCTTAAGTAGCATTATTGCCTCAGTTTTTATAGCCTTTGAACCAACTATATATTTATTTATCCTTGGATTTTTGTTAGATATGTATCAACAATAGACAATTGCGTCCATATGGTACGCGATATCAAAATATATAAAAAATTAATCATAGATCGTTGTACTTACTCCGTGAACACGAGTCACCTAAAAGTATGTTGTTTTTTTTGCGATAAAGGCAAGGAATAAGATCTTCTGCACCTGCCTTTTTTATCATATACATATGTATATATTATGGTTATTACTCGTGATGTAGCATAGTTTATATACATAGGTTTTAAGATGAGTCTTCTACTCGTACATATATAGGAAAGCAATGTGGTAAATAAATTGATCTGTATTCTTTAATTAAACTCTGATCCTTTGTTGTCCTAGCACAGGTGTATCATGTGTAGATAAGTCTACATTCCTATCTCTTCAATATGAAAGAAATTGTTATGGGGTACAATATACATATTGTTTATGAAGTAGTAATTTCTGAATACCTTAATACATAGTCGAAATCTAGACATTCAATTATATTTGACATTAAAAAATTAAATAATCGAAATTTGAAAAATAATATATTTTGTTGAAAATATCCTTTATCATGTGTTTATCATTGTTTTTCATATTTGTAGTCAACAATAATTGGAATTAAAGATGTACTAACCCTGATTTGGAGAATATTTTTCCTTATTTTTTCTCATTTACATAGAGTTTAGAAATATACCGGGTGTCCCGAAAGTTTTGACCGGTACCTTCGATGGCTTTTTTCGAGGTTTCAGAGACTTTTTACGTAAATGTTGTATGAATAAAAGTTAAAGACGGTTTTCAAATTAACAGTTTTGTTTCCATAACCTTTCGAAATTCATAATTGTTTTTGACATGGAGGCTAAAAGACATGAAGTAGCTGTTCTGCTTCGTGCAGGAATCAGCCACAAGGAGATCTCTGAGGCCACCAGCATGTCCGCCAGCACCATTGGCAGGATCAAGAGGAGGTTAGACAAGGGGGAAGGCCTTGAAGACAAGCTTCGAAGTAGGATACCTGTCTTAAAGGCCACCAAGGCCACTAAGAAGAACATCAGGGCCCAGATCAAGATAAACCCTCTTCTGAGCATCAGAACAATTGCCAAGAAGAACAACATGGGTAAGACTACTGCTGCCAACATTGTCAAGGACATTGGGGGCAAGTGCTTGGTCCTCAACACCCGTCCCATGTTGTCCATGGCCAATATGGAGGCCACATACATCCGATGCAAAAAGATTTTGAACAACATGAAAAGCAATGGGGACAGAATTCTCATTTTTTCCGATGAGAAAACTTTTACAGTGGATCCAGTCTTCAACCACAAAAATGATCGCTACATTAGCCTTAATGGTTATGTGTAATCTGAGAAATATGTGTCCATGACCAAGCACCCAGCCAGCATCATGATGCTTGGAGTTGTTGGCTCAGATGGTAAAGCCATGCCTCCAGTCTTCTTCCGAGAGGGCTACAGGCTCTCCTCGGAGGATTACATCAAGGGTCTCAAGACCAAGGTGGTCCCATGCATCAGGAAGGAGTATTCTGGCAAGAGGGTATGTTTCCAGCAGGATGGGGCACCCGCACACACAGCCAAGAACACACAGAAGTGGTTGAAGGAGAAGGTAGAATTCTGGTCTGAGGACTTCTGGCCCCCCTCCTCCCCCGACCTGACCCCCTTGGATTTCAGCATCTGGGCGCACATTGAGAGGCAGGCTTGCAAAAAACACCACAGCAGTACCAAAGCTCTCAAGGCCAGTATCACCAAGGCCTGGGCCAAGATGGACCCCACCTACATCAAGAACACCTACTCCTCCTTCCGTCCCCGTGTTGTGGCTGTTATGGAAGCTAAAGACCAAATTGTTACAAACATATTATAGATCATAACCAAGCAAAGTTTTTTATAAAAAACATTTCTCTGTATCTCTACTTTTAGTCCTTGTAGATCTTAATGAAGTTGGAAGTTAAAAATCAGTCAGGACTTTCCGGACACCCGGTATATCATTATTATATTTTTTTATACTTTTTTTTTCTTTTCTTTTTTTAATTTGAAGTTACAAACTAAATAATATTTAAAGACAAGCTGTTGTATGGGCTCATAGCTGATACATTACTACAGAAAATTAACAAATTTCCGATACATTTTGATTAAACACCATCAAATGCTTTTAAATATAAAACAGACTTAACACATGTACTAAACACTACTTTGTTAAGAAAAACTGTGATATTTGTTTCAAATCTAATTAACATGTACTAAAATTCACATGAAATGACAAGATTTGTTGCTATAATTTGGTTTTGGAGCGTTTGGGAAGATAAAATAAGGATAATATTTTAAAAATATCTTATTTATTGACTAAACTACGTAAATAAGAGTGTACAATGAGGTTAATACATGTGTTGAATATATAAGATATACAAAAAAATAAGCGTTAGATAAATACATATATTTTTGGTAAACAGTAAAGGCTTTATTTTTTTAATTTGTCAGTTCCATTTAGACATCCCAACAAACGCCAAAAGTTCACATTTTCCTTATATAAATACACAAAAAAAGTCTTATTCTGATAAAACTTATTTTTTTACGCCCTCAAATAACAGACGTCTCATGAAAATACTCATTCGAGAATTGTTACATTTGCATATACTTATTTTATTAACTTTGGGATGTTCATGAAAATTAAAATTGATATTATTTGCCATTAATTAGAGAGTATCATATTAGTATTTACTTTATCCAATAACTGGGATTGCTCTGCAAGTCAGGTCTTGAATACCATACAGTTTTACTTAGAATAAACGTCAATCAACTTAAACTGATTCATCTTTTATGATAAATAAAAAAAAGAGCCAACCATTAGAGGCAGTCTTCATAAATTCGTATATGAAGTTTTATGATTCAATAAAACTACCCTCAAAAGTTTAATCGAGTTTTAAAACGATATTTTATCACTAATGTAGGTAGTATCTCTTCATTTATTTGTAGTCACATTCCTGGGGTTATAAATATTATAAGAATTGAGTTTTTGG
Organism: Lepeophtheirus salmonis; assembly: GCF_016086655.4. Classification (NCBI taxonomy): domain Eukaryota; kingdom Metazoa; phylum Arthropoda; class Copepoda; order Siphonostomatoida; family Caligidae; genus Lepeophtheirus; species Lepeophtheirus salmonis. The sequence continues at coordinate 22,742,559 of NC_052143.2, forward strand.
ACATTCAATAAATTATTACAAATACTTAACTTTGAAAATTATTATCTTAGAATGAAGAATCTAATACCAGGAAGATTTTTTTTAAATCTTCGTCACTCATTGCTGTTGTTATTCTAGATCCATGAGATCTTTTCTAGGATGTCTTTTGTTTTCTTTTTAACTCTCCCGTTTTATTACATATCAATGGAATACGACATAGTAAAGTTCTGTATACACTTTTTTCGTTTGTCTAGTCGATATGTGCGGCATTCCAGTAATAATCATAATTTCCTTTACATATTAAAGAAGATAATTTAAAAGTCATAGTCACCTGGACTATTGTTTTTTGTGTCTTTTTTATAATACATAATATTATGTGAAGAATATATTACGTTATGAGAAGGCGGAGGATGCACTATATACCACAACCAAAAGTGTAATTCTTCTCCGACACGTTTCTGTGTAGTATAGACAGTTTTATTACTTCCTTTTGATTGCAAATATATCAATTGAGTGAGAAGTAACGGAGGGGAAGAAAAGTATGTCTGAGATGAGTATTGCTATGATTATTATTAAATGGTTCAAAACTTTAAGTATTAATGTGGATTTGTATGGTATGGACATGTGCAAACATGGTTGAAATCTTTCTATATATTTGGAGGGGCGGAGTAGGATATACAACCCATAAAATGGAACAATTTATCGCTTGAATGAAAATAGTTTAAATTGTTTTTCAAATAAAGTCGAAAATTTTTTATAACTCCATCATTGTGCAGCGTATATCTTTGGCGGAGTGGTAGCGAATGTGATACTGGTTGCATCGTGCATCCCTTCAGATTTTATAGAAAAAACAAACAAGATTTGATTTGTGTCCCACAAAAATCTTAAGTTCAAAAAGAAGATCCTGATTTTTTTAAATATAAACCCAAGAGTTTTAAATATGGAGCTGAGGAGCACGAAATTTACACTTCCATGCTCTGTTAAAATCGTACCACTAACCCATGTTGTACATTGATACATGTATGTATGCAGAAGAGTAAGAAATAAATACAAAATTATGAGTCATTTCCAAAGCTGCTATTATACAACATCTTGCAACAAAAATTAGACATTTATATTTTTTTCTAAATACAAATTTACGCATACAAATCAAAAGTTGTATATAATGCACATTTTTGAATACATACATATTCCCATAATATATAGGGCAGAATACTGCCATCCGTTTGTAAAATCTATTATCCACATTTTTTTTTCAGTTTTTGTCTTGCTTTCACAGAATAAGTGATGCTTTTCAGATTTGCTTGCTTTAATAAATTATTCAATTCATGAACTCTATTGATAGCAAACAAAGATATTTGACTTCAACCCCCCTATTTAGCTATTAGTTAATCTAAATATCCTTTCTGTCCCAAAAAAAACCAAAAAAAAAAACGGTGGTTGTTCTCATGGGAATAATATATTTTACAAACAGAGGTCAGTATCGACACCAGGCATAATCACACAAAAATATTTCCATTGTATGATAAATATAGATTATTTATGTAGAATAATTAGAAGTATTGAAAAAGTAACTGGTGTAAGGGATAACTTTCACACGGCTTTACCTCGCTTATACAGAAATGGACGGTGTATTTTGTTGTTAGCTGTCGATGAGATGAGGTATTTGTGGTAATCTGTGTTCTGAACATTGATTGGTTGAATTATGTCTTTTTAAGCTATGAACAATTCCCAACAATAATTATTGAATAATAATTCCAAAGCTGGAAAGAATGGGCTTACTACCAACTGATTTAGGCCCATTTTTCCTGTTTCTTTTCAGAAGAAAGGTTGCATTATGTAATAAAGGTAATGATGTGTTCAGCCTGTATAAATATAAATACATATACTCGTTATCCCTTATTTCTTCAACACCAAGAGATTTTCTATTGTATATAGATGAAAAAATTATGTTTCATTTTTCTAAGGCCATTTTTTTACCCCTTCAAAATACCTAAGATTGTTTTGGAGTTAAATATATATGCACCCATATTTTTAATATTTCTTGACCGATTATTAGAATTCAAAATCTAGTAAATGTGTTCATTCAAATTGTATCATTAGAGCTGAATATTAATAGTTTTAATTAAATACGACTAAAATGCCAATAAAATTTAGTTGTCTGTGTACTTACTCCCTTTGAGACAACCTAATAGACATTGACTAAGGTTATTTGTAAATGACACTTTATTGGGATCAGTTATCAGGAATATCACAACGATCATGACACATATACAAACAGCTAGCCCCATGGATATTATAAACAAATTCATGTGAAATATTATGGCAAATAAAATATTAATTACAATTATAAGATTCGACAAAAAAAGTTTAACGTAAAGGATTTTTTGTTTATAACGATCAAAATTCCTTTTAATTTTGGATTTTTTTTTTAAATAATTTAAAACTCTTAATTTATGCTGAAGTTTTGATTCAAGAGCCGACTCTTATTTGTTCACAATTAAATAATAAGATCTCTAATAGCTTAATTAAGACTGAAAATAATATTTTTAATATAATAATAAATAACCTATAATAATAATAAATAAACTTTATGAAGACAAATAATATCGTATATCTAGTCAAATAAAATTTATAAGTCGGAGTTGGTTACTTTTTCTGGATAATAACACAGACTGATGAAACATTTTCTGAATCTTTCGAAAAACCATCACTGGCTGTACTTTCTTACTTACTCCATTAATTTTAAATAGTTAGAGCAGTGGTTTTCAACGGGAATTAATTTTCCAGTTTTCTAAAAAAATATCCATAAAAACTAACGGTAGTGTTAGATCAGTCTAAAAAAAACTGAAAAATGCAGACCTCACAGACACTCAGGTCCTAATAGATTTTGTCAGTCTTAAGAGCGGTCCTTATCGGTAATTTTTAGCAAGTACAACAGCTGAAATTACCTAGTTACTACTAAATACGTCATTTGAGTCACTGAAGTTTCATCATAATTGATAAACTCTTACAATGAGACAGTAGGAGATTCTTGACTAGAACATATTAGTATACGTTCTAGCTTCTTTTAAGTATTTTCTTTGTTTCTACATTCCTCAATCCTAGCTATGAATGAAGAGAATAAAAATGTAGCTTCTGTAAGACTGAAAAACCGATGTATTAGTCCTTAGACCGTTGAATGGTAAAAAAGATCGGACTGGTTAAAAAAAAAGACAGTAAGGGCGGGGGAAAAGGACTGATAAAGCAATCAGTCCTAGGACTGATGCAACACTAACTAGTGGTAGTAACCAGAGTTACTGGGTGCTGATAAAAATACAAACTTTGTTGCATTACTACAGAGGATAACTATCCAAGAAGTCCTAAGTTTTATTCTTCCTTACAAACCTACACATATTTACTCAATACTCATATGTTCTCTCCTCAAGAATGAAACAATAGTGATGGCAGCTTGATAAAAAAATAATATGCTATGAGGAGTCAGGAAGTAATTTAGTCTCTAAAATCCTACCTGACTGAGTTTAGCTACACACGCTCGTGGTTAAACCTAATCTAAATCCTTATCCATTATTTTTTTATATATAATGTGCTAAATATCTTTTTTATATGACTCAAGCTACACACGATCGTTGATAAAATTGAGTACTCAATTCGTATTTCAAAGTATAGAGTTGTGTTAAATATGAGTTTTTCTATACACCTGTATTATTTTATTTATTTTATATACTACTCTTATGCAACTCTATACATACATACTTTTTTATATATGATGATCGAAACTACAGACTAAACATATACCAGATTTAATAACTATGAGACTTTTGTTATTTCTGAGAACAAAAATAGTGGGGATTACATAAATGCAAATAGACAGACAGACAAAACTTTTTTTCATTAACATAGATTAAAAATTGTATTTTATGAAATTAAAATCCAGTAATAGAGGTAAAGAGGTCAATAACAGCGGATTAATAGTAAAAAACAAACAGCATGTTTGGAGTTGATAGGAAATAATGCAATGATTTTAATACAAAACTATGAGTTCAATACATAATTTATGGATAATACCCATGGTGGCCAATGTTCATATATACAATACATACTTACAATCTATCCCACCGGGTGTGCTGCTGAAATATGGACACTTATAAAAGAAGGAATAAAAAGCATAGGGTAGCAATTCGTAATTCCTCCCATCAGCTGACAAATACTGTGTATTGACATCCTACTCCTCAAAAAATAAACACAGCCAATGAAGACATGGCCTAAATAAGAGACAGAAGAATCGATATTGCTGCTCTACTTCACGCGGAACACACAACAACAGAGATACGAAACTTGATTTAAGCAAGCAGGCAGACTAATTACAGCGTCAATAAGGTCATTAATAACGGTATTTGCATCGAGATGAGTTACAAAAAGACTGTTTTCAGGTACAGACAACATAGGATACACAGTTTTTTTTTTGGTTTTTTTGGAGACCAACATTCCATTCTGGCCGAAAACAAGGGGGCTTCCATGTGCCCAAATTATGTTATTACCAACTTTCAGAGCATTTAACGGCGTATCAGGACCATTATCAAAGTCAACAGGGGCTACATCAAAATTTATACATGGCAACACATGTGCCAACATCTATACAAAGCTAAGCTAATATGTACACAGTTTCTTAAATTATTATTCTTTTTCCCCACTCAAAATGTATAGTTTTCAATTACGCACCCAGTATATGTGTACTACTTTTATTATTCTGTGAACACGGTTTATTTTTTATTGAATTTTATGTTTCACATCCAGTCGTTTGCAATGGAAGGAGATGAAGAAGAAAAAGAAATAAGATTGCAACCAGATTATTTCAACGGATACTTTTTGATAATCATCTTGCATTGAAGAAGTTTTTTGCATCATATCTGCAAATGCTACTACAAATACTTTGTATATCAAAGCACACTCTTACAGAAGACTGTAAATTATTAATATTATGGGATATGTGAATCACTAAAATCAAGTAAGGCCATAATTCACTAACTTGCATGAGATTCGACTAAATAAAAAATATCGTTTAATGAGAGAAAAAATACTATGAATTAATCACAAAATGATCTAAATATATGTAAAATTCCAAATTCAGGGTTAGGAGAGGTTGTGTGTGTTTTGTTTATGGATTGATTCGAATGTCTACATACAAGATAATAAAAGTTAAGAATATTATATTTCATTGCTGGGGTCGTTCAAATATACATATTTATAAGCATGCCATTGTAGATGGAATTTAACCCAATTCCATTGCTTTTGCAATTTAAAATGTCTCCAAATTTTTATTGAGAAAAACAATCATATTATTTTGTTTATGACATAGATACTGCAGTGAAAATTGTTATTATTCCTTTAAGTATATGTTATTTATGAACTGGAATAAAGAAAGAGGGAGAGAGTGAATTAAAACAGATTTATCTCTGTGAGACATGGGCTTGAAAAATATAGGAGGAGAACTAAGGGAATACCCAGTTGTGACTATTGCGTACAAATAAATTCTATATTGTGTTTTTTTTTATTTTGTTTTTTTTTCTCCTAGATAAACTCTAATATAAAACAATTACATAAATCACACGTTCCCTAATATTCAATTGACACATCCATGATGACTATTTAAAAATGTTTTTATTTAGATAATCTTTTGGACTCAATATGATTGCACAAAGTGATTAAATGTATACGTTTGATTCTTGTTGCCATAGCAAGTTAATATATATGCAAGTGCGTGTGATTCATTTTCTCTGGGAAAAAAAATCGAGGATTTATTCATAAATACTTTGCTTAGTATCAATAAAAGCAGTTAAGCACGTGTATTATTCACTTTAATTTAAGATGTTATTTATTCAAACATATATTTATGTAGGTAGTTACATTTGTTTTACCTCCATGATGTCATTAGAATAGAAGCTTCATATTTAACCCACAATTTCGAACAAATCATTTTATGTTCAATTTTAAAACCAAATAAACTGCATACTAATTCCTTCAATTTTTGTAGAATGAAAATTAAATTTTATTTATACTTTCATGGGGTAGTGTACATTGCTCTCTAGTACGGCCTTTCTCAATGTACAGGAGAGGCTCCCACAATTCCTCATTTGACGAATTGGTTTGTTTCAGAAATCTTTATTCAAACTCTGGATTTATTTGTCGAATAGATTGGGCTGGATATGTTTCATCGGTGCAATGTGCATGTAAACCGTTTTTTTAAAGATGATGTATGAAGTCTTAGGTTATTTTTATTATTTACAGAACTTATGTTTTGCCTGTATTTATTTGTTAGTTGCCAGGATTACGGCAAAATCTACCGATCGATTTTGATCAAAATTGGTATGAAGATTATATATGATTACAATAAGAGGTCATCAAATTTTGAGAGTTCAAAGTAACACAAATCTTAAAAATGGATGATTGACCATAACTTTGGAACAAATTAAGATATATAACTCAATTTCATTTTAGGTGGAGGTTTTGTGCTCTACCAAGTCTCCATTCTAATTAGTGTTATTCTTTGTTTGTCACTGTCCTCTCTAAATAAGCAAAACCTTTGCACTTTCTTTCCATTATCTTTTTAAATCACATTTTACGTAAGGTTGCTTTAAGATTTTATGCACAATTGAAAGGTGCCGTGATTAAAAAATGTTTGAGACAAAAATGCTCCGGTGATCCCCCTCTCTCTCATCCGTAGTTACGCGACTGGCTTTAAACTATCAAAAATATGAATTGATCAAATTAAACTGATTAGACACCATGGATCAATAACTTCAATGGAAGAAGCCTTTGTTCATTGACATAATAATATATATCATCATTGTCTGAAAGATGAATATTTATTCATTGCTTATTTTATGATAACTCCTTTTCGCTATAGGAAACATGAGTGAGTAAATCCCCTTCATAGCAACTAATTGAAAACATATATTTGTAAATTCATTTTATACAAATGATGCATTCATTATTTTGTTTGTTTGTTTTTTGAAGAAGAAAAACCTGAAATCATCACCCTCAGATAAAATGATTTATAAGAAATATCGCTTCGTAAACACTTATAGTAGCTATGTTCACATATTGTAATATGAGTGTTATTTTGGAGAAAGGTTTTTTTAATTTTTTTTTAATAGAGAATCCTACAAAAGGGTTGGCATAACTTAAATAAACAACACATCAGAACTACCGTTGAGCATAATCATCTTTTAAATTACACGTTTATCCTTGAGACTCTATCTATTAGAAAATAATATGTACAAGCATACAAGCTGATCCTCATAATGAACATACATTGACAGGGTCAATCTGTGAAATGAAATTGTTATTTGTTGTATTTTAAGTGAATAATTGAACATGTATTGCAGGTTCAACAATCAACATGCAATCCACACATTTCCTATTAATCTTGTCTGCAGTAGTCTACGTACACTGATTAAGACAATTACACAGCTAGTTGTCCTTGTTTACTTATATAAATATTTAGCCTTTTCAATTTTGTATGCCTACATGAAAAATAATATGCTCTGATGTGTCATATCAAGGATGCGATAGTAGAGCAATATTATTTACAAATCAAAAACGCCTCACTTATTTACTATTAAAAAAACAGATGTGACCTCTTAAAAAAAATTCAATTATACTTATTTTATTAAATTTACGGACAGACTTACTATTGTTGAGACTCAGTTGAGGAACAAACTATTTGTTCAATCAGGTCTTCAATGCCCTTATATGTTTACTTATTTATATATAATTATTTTAAATATTTATGATAAACATTTTGGGGGGCTTCAGAAGCCTTTAGAGGGGTTCAAGGAAGGCAAGATATAGCTACTCTTTGTAACAGTTATCCTCTATGACGTCACTATTAAAAGTGTGGTGGAAGTCAAAGATCAGTCAGAAATGCATTATGGTTACTATACCCCATACTGAACCCCAACACTAATATTTACATATACTGAGACAGTTAATCAAAATTCAAGTCACATAAAATATCAACGTGGGATTATATAACATGGAATAAGTCACAGAGTAGTAATTTAGTATTTTCATGAGAAGAGATCCTAAATCACAGACATGAAGACCTCAATACCAATTTATCTATATTTTTGTAATTTTATATTTTCCTTCCGACATTTACTTACTATTGTGTATATTAGGGTTAGAATATAATCTTTTTTTTTTGGAAAAGTAAATGTTTTAGGTTAAAAAATAGCTGCTAATAGTACAAAAAACATTGAAGGGAAGTTTTAAAAAATATTTAGAGGTTGCTCAACGGCCCTAAAGTTTTGAAAATTTAGGTTTTTAACAAAAAACTGAGTATTTTCTTCAATACTGCCCATGTACTTCAAAATTAAAGCTTTTTTATGAAACAATAAATTGTGCTTACTAAATTAACAATTAAATACATTTTATAATTATGGTGTATAACGGAATCAATTAGCCAAACTATTCGGTCTATTGCATTATGGGCATATTTATTTCTAGAATAATGCACGTATACATACGTTACCAAAAAGACAATTTTCAATTAGTCTAGGAAATTGTAGACTTATGAAATAGCTGAAAGAAATATATCCATTATTAATTGGGGAGTAAGTATGTTGGGAAGAAACAAGAGACTAGACGATTCTGCAGCTGCCTGTCTAGAGCTATATCCCTTTATCTTCAAAAATTATAGGTAGACAATTACCTATAATAATAATTGAGGTCAGTGGTACATAGATGTACTGTATATTCTTCAAAATGTTACAAAATTGCACACAGAGGTTAAATATGTATGTAGTTATTTTCCTTTATGATATGAATCTCTGAAAAATCCTCCAACACATTAACAGTCCACGTTAATAATAATTTATTAACTTTTGTATGTATGTATGATGTAAATAAGGACTATCTCTGAATCATGTTTATTTCAAAGAATATGATGGACAGAGAGAAAGAGAGAGAAAAAAAAAACTAGTTTCCAATATACACGACGTAAACATGTGATATTCCTCAACACACTTGTTACAAATTCGATGTATATCACAGTGTATAGAAGTGATATTAAAAGTGTTCTCTTCATCTACTATGTATATATTATGTACTAGGTTGAGAGCATAAATTTTCTAAAGTGTCTACTCCTCCTACTTTTTCTGTGTTTTCTTTTGGGCATAGTAACAACAGCAAACAACAATACTTATACTTACATATGTAACAAAGATAGAATAAAGTACCACTACAGGCTATATTATTCAGAGTAAAATACTGTTTAACCAACAAATGTACTCGTACGTAGTCAAACAAATTCAGGAATATAATCTATTATAGAGAGGTCAATGAGTAGCCATAATTTTAATTGCAAGGCATTCAAATTGGTTTTTCATAACTTTATTTTAGTTATATATGCCTAAGTAGAAGACGGAACTTGGCCCAACAATTAGCAACAAATAAGACATATGGAAATAGCATCCATCTATTATTTTCATCATGCGAACCGTCATGTTCTAAAAGCGTAAGAACACTTCTGACCTACGAACTACTACCCCGCCATATTAATCTAATTTTTCATTACAATTTTTGACACTTTTAGAGAGACTTTAATATCTTCAACTTCTGACTACTTGTTCTTTATTTAGGATGGTCGCAAAGGTGGCACGAAATGTTTTGAGTGTTCATTTGACTGAATTCGCCTATGGTACAGATTGTGGTTGTAGTAGCTCCAGAGAGTCCTTGGAGGACGCATGTGAAGAAAGATTTCAAGTGAAAAGTCGTTTAACGCAAGTTAGTCGACCCTAAGGCTTAGGGGAGGCCTTAGTTTTATAACTGTTAGTGTTTGCAAATTTGTTTGTTTAAAAATTATAATACACTAGAAAATCAAAAATGAAAGGAAATCTGTTCTATATTCTAGAACTTGACAGCAAAATCGTTTCGAACCATCATCCATTGTAGCAATACGAAACGACTATGAGACAACCATTACAACTCTGGGGAGAATTCCCCTTTCTATATGACCCACTTAGGTCCTGGAATCCTCTCATTGGGAGAATGGTTGTTTTTTTTAATTGGCTGAGAGTGCAGCAGTTTCAACAGCATACACAATGTCTAATGGGACCTTAAAAATCCTAGGGAAAGTTACAGCAGAGTTGCATTTGTTACAACTCAAAATAAAAGTGTTCAAACTACTCAAGGTTTTGAAATAAGCTGGCATCTGAACCGCCATATAGTGGTGGAAAATTTGATGGCCTGTAATATAAACTACTTGCCTACTCCTGTATTAGAAGAGACCCGAACTTTATTCCTCACGATTATCATCCAATTTTAGATGCATGGTTTATCTATGTAGATAGTATAACATAATAATAAAAATTAAGTTGAAACCTTGATGGCATAAGAGATAACTAAATCCAGTTTTGATTTGAATTGGATAATTTAAATATCTATGTAATTCAGACTACAAAACCTATATCACTTTTTTTTTTTTTTGATAAGTACATTCATACAACTAAATATGTGAAATAGGACGTAATGAGAATGGTTAAAAAAAATTAATTACTTAGGATCTGTAAATATTTACGAACATTTGGGATTTTTGGGGAGGAGGGAGGATAAAGGGAAATACCCAATTCACTATTATAATAAGTATATAGGATAAGGAGTCAACTTTTTTTATCAGTTCAAAGCAAATATTACGTAAGATCCCACTTTATATGTACACATAGATAATTCTTACCTCTGCCAACGAATTTGAACTGAGATTAGGTGTACACCTCTGTTTTCTGTTGGTAGCCAGAAAACCACAAAAGTAAATGGATGAATTTTGATCTAACTTGCTACGAACAAGTAGTAAGAGACTATTAAATTTTAAGAAGTCAAAGTAGCACACAACGTTAAAGATACATAATCGACAATAACTTTGGAACGTATTTAGGTAAAGAGCTCAAATTGATGTCATTATGTATTTTAATAAAGATAATTCTTATTGCAAAAGAATCAAGGTCAATATTAGAGGTCAAAGTCACACGAAAGGTCAAAGTTGCATTATCGACCATCACTTTTGAACAAATGTAAATACAGAGCTGAAATAGTCTCATTGTGGCACACCATACATACTTAAACATCAATAACACATATTAAAGTATGAGTGCAATAAATGTATGTGGGTAGTATAAAAAATTTCCAACCTCAGGGTGAAGATGGCAGCACTCATACATAAAGGCTAGTCACATCTATTTAGCATATCTAGAAAGTTACTCACCAAAGTTTCCGCCAGTTTGGAGACGCAATTGTTATGTAACTGGGGTTTGAGTGAGTTAATGTGGGTGTTTTTATGAAAATGAACGATATCGAGTATAGATTTGCCATTTTTAAGTGTAACCTTTAAATAGATTCAAACATTAGTAGTCATATAAAATAATTTTTCCCTTAAAATTTGAAGGTCGTTGGAAATGTTACAGATATATGAGCATCGCTAGGAGAAGTGTGTAGAATTGAGAGGAGGCACTGTTGAAAAATTAAATACAAAAATCAGAAAAAAATTCTCGTATCGTTTTTAGGTAAGACACTTTTCAGACCACCTCCTATATTAAATTCAACAACAACTCCCATTTTTGACTTGAAAATGGAATAAATAATATTTAATTTAGGAAAAAATGACATAAACGGAGATTTTTTGCTCTACCAAGTGCCCATTCTATTTTCTTTTGTGTTTTTCTTTATTTATTTATTTTTGATCATTTTAGTTACTTTATATTTTTTTGAGATATTAATTGGTTTTCCTACATTACAAGAAAATAGATAATGAGGGCACATTATTCGATGACACGAGCTAAACACAATTGGAGCGTTCAATAAATGTTATCTTGCATTTATGTAAATATATTTAAGATCTATCTAGGACAACAGCATGTATTAAAATGAAGTAATTGTAAAATACTTTATTCCTTGACACTAGTAATCTTATTCTACGTCGATTGAATATAAATTGATATGTTGAGTGTGCATTAAAAAAATGATGACGTATAATATTGGCATCTTGAGGACTTCAAAACAATATCTTGCAAATTAATATTTTCAGGGGGATCTTTTTTCTTTCTTTTTTTACAAAAACCAATCAGATAAATATTGTGATAGAATACGTCTAAATATTAAAAATATTTAACAATTTAATAATTTTAGTATTATTTAGAGAGAGACAATGTACTGGAATTTGTAATCATTAGTGGAAATATAAAGTCTTATTTGTATAAAATTTTGGGTGATTAGACATAACCATAATTATTTTACAATTACAGAATAAAAATAAACAAAAATATGTCAAAGTGAAGAAAAACATAACTAAGTAATTAGCATATAAAAAGCAAATATTGAGTTAAATATATATATCCTTAATGCTAAATTCAAAATGATTTAGAACCAATATATATTATGTCAAATATTAAAAGTATATCAATACTGAATACATGGAGTGATCAAATATGTCAAAAAATGTTTAGCCTCTCCATTATTAGGCAATTATGGAAAAGTTCCATAATTGTTCATTAGAACAGTTAAGTTATATTCAATTATTTGTCTTTTAGGTAAATAGTAGCAAAGATATACCTGACGTTGCTCGGGCCAAGGAGGGAACGGGAAATCACATTCATAATAGCCTATGTTATTTCTTCTTAACTTAATGTTTAGACCCTTTTAGTGCGGGCGAGTATTATAAAATATGTATTATTATGAATTTAGAAAGAAGTGTAATAAACTTAAATATGATGACAACATATTTGCATTAAAAAAAATGTCGAAATAAGAAGTCCATCTATTATATTTGTAGGAAAATTGTCGAATCGAAAGTTGCGAAAAAATAGCCCTCGATGACAGCATCATTTACGCAAAATTTGCAAAATGTTACGAAATACAAAATTATTGTTTTTATTTTTAGGGTTTTTAATTTTGTATTTAAAATGCATCGTTTTGTGGCATTTCTTCTTAAAAAAAAATTGAAGTTTGATTTAAGAAAGATAAAGAAAGGAGGGGAAAAGTGAAAAATTATTTTAGTTCAACATTTTTTATGTGTCAAATTTATATGATAACGAATTTCCAGACAAATTTTTATAAACTTTATTTTATCTAAAAATCCAATTCAATCGTCTTCTTGTTTGTTTTTGCACCTGAAAAAAAAACAAAAGTACAATTTTTACTGATTTCTTATTTTGCAAAAATTCTTTTTTTTTTTTTTTTTAATTTAGAAAAAAATGTTATTCGTATAGTTGTTTTCTGGGACACAAGTCACTTTTTGATTAATAATTCAATCCCTTATCTAGGCTACTTGAGCTCCTAAAAATAATTATTATGTTTTGGGTATAGAATGATCCCCCCCCCACCCAAACAAACTGCATTATATATGGTTTACCCGGCATTACTCGGGTCAAAGCAAAGACATCTTTATCTTCAGGATTTGAATGACTTACGATACTTTTTGAAAGTGCGTGCTCTTTACTTTAGTTACATTCAATACATAGAAGTGAAGTGAAGAAAATATTATTAAGCACATTCTGTCATCAATTAATTATTATTATAACTTGCTAATCAGAATTAGAACCTAGGACATGAGTTGTACTTAAATCTTATTAAATTGAAACTTCATACTCCAAGGGTACTCGATTTGGATTAGAAAAAATAAATTTCAGACTTGACCAGGACTGAATGCAAAAAAACGTAACTCAAGTAGAGTTCGTCATCAGATCCACAAATTTAAGATGTTAATAAGACTCCAGACTTGAAACTCACGAGTCAAAAAACTCGTGACTTGACTTGGACTCGTATTTGGAGATATTTGACTTTTTTTTTACTTCATTCGTGCTTATCTCTCAACAACTTTGATTCTACTAGTGTTCAAAATTACTTGTGAACATACTTATATTTTGAAAATTTTTATTTGATATATGTGTACAGAATTCTACAAAATAATGAACCTTGTCACATACAATTGTTAATATGGAACGGAACACAGTTTGCTCTTGAATTCGACTAATAAATAGATATATATGTTTAAAACTAAGTTATTTCACTCACTGAAAGGTGAAAATAATTCCCTTGTTTCATCATGATTCATAATTTCCATACAAAGTTATGAACAATAAAGACACAAAATAAATAAATTAAGTTAGAAGGTGAAACTATCAACAATTATTATTCATATTTTATCAATTTTCTTTAAAATGGTTGAGCTTTATTAACTTGAACACATCATTGGATAAATGAAGAAAATGGTTGTAGTTTATAGCATCATTGGGATTTTGTGACTTTTATAATTGACCTTGCTATACATCCTGATATTTAAAGCACGACTCTTTAATGTATGAACATCTTTAACAGCGTCGTTGATTTAAAAAATTGGGGGAAATTGATTCACTATTTGTTCAAATTCATAACGATATTTTTAAATTAAAATATTAAATTTTCAGATATTAGACGATGGCTAAGTGACAGTATAACAATAAAAAAATCATCATAAAATGAGCAATGCCTTTTTTAATGACAAGGGATACCTAAATTCCAATAAATTTAAATATAAAATTTTCCTGATTAAATTTTAATTTTGACTTTTCCTAGATGAAGATATTAAAAATTGGAGAAATTAACTTACACATGCTATTATAATAATAGATTTATTTTGTGTAACTCTGGATAGATACAATAAAAAATGTCAAGTAATAATTATATTTATACGTATTTAATTAATGAGTTCCGATGTAACAGATACGACAAGTAAAATACCTTTGCCTATTTTCTTAGAATTGCTCTTTTCCATTTATTAATTAATATTTGTCCACGAAAACTTATCTATAAAAACCATCCTCAGAAAGTTTCTAAACATAACCTTGTTTGCTTGATTGTAAAAGAAACGTATTATAATTTTTTTTTAATACTAGAAAACCAAGAATATTACAATCATAAAATTAATATTTAATTAATCCAAACAAAATTGTAGTTTATGAACAGTGAATGGATAAGGACGATAATTAATTAATAGAATAGGTGAATACATTTAGCATTAAGCTATATATATATTATTCTATTAATAAGAAAATTGATAGCACATAATTCTTGTAAAATACACACGCTTGTTTTTAACGTTCTAGTTCTCCAGTAAAAGAGGTCTTTGGGGGCAAGAAAGGAGCGAGAAATCCCATTGACAATTGTCAAAATAATTGAAAAGTTATTCGGAAAATACTTCTATATATTTACTACTTATACTAATAATTACAATATCAACGTTTTGTTAGTGTCGAGAAAGATCCAGAAAAATCTAATCATAATTATATTACTATGATTATAAGGATGGAGAGAGAAATTGACTATTCTATATACTAATAATGATAATATAAATGTTTCGTTGTTGTCGAGAAAGATCCTGATAATTCTAATTCTTTTACTATACTTATAACAATGGAGCGAGAAATTGACTATACTATATACTACATATACTAATAATGATAATAGGAATATTTCAATGATGGAGAGAAAGATCCTTTTAATTCTAATGTTCTTACTTTAGTAATTACGATATAGCGAAAAATTAATTATACCATAAATTACATATACTAATCACACTAAATCAATCCGGTTAATTTGAAAAAGGTTTTTTTTATCAACAACAAGAATACTTACGTTTGCAACCAAGTTCTGAAATTAAAATAAATCACAAAATCTTACCATACCCCCTACCCCAAATACTCTTACTATTGGCTCTTTTAACCTTAGTATTACTGTTATGATTTTTTTTTAAATGTTCTAAAATTTAAATAACATACCAACATTTATAGATCATAAGAATAGTTCTAAATTTGGCAAAAAACAACTTTAGCCATTGTAACTGTTATTTTAAGAGTTGATAATAAATATTTAATTTATGATGCATATTCTAAAATATGTACGACATCAATCCATAAATCTCCAACCTGACAAATATTGCCAACATTGACGTAATTTCCGGTTATAATAAATCTTAACATAGGATCTGTTGAAATTTTATTGCATTCTCACCGTTAGTTACAGGTGACAGTGTTTTAGTGACCCCAGTTTTTTGTAATTTTCAAAACTATAGGTAGAAAGAAATTGGTGTTGCTTAAACATTGGACCTGTTATAGACTGCTATGATGAATTTAAACGTAGTCGTAGTAGCTCCAATAATGCTAAATATTCTGCTTCCCAAATTTATTTTATTTTTATTACCACAAAATAAAGTTGAATGATTTAGATGACACCTTAACAGTATTCTAAGATAGTTCATTTTCAACTTTACATGAAAATTGGGATTTTGTATGACAATTTCGAAATGAGTGTACCGATTGCTCACACCAAACTAGAAACAACAACGCATCAAAAATTCAGAACGCTATTTGTAACTGTTCAAGTGAAATAAAAAGGATTACCTGCGTCGTTATGGGAAAATGGATGAAATATGGAGCCATCACTACACACCTGAATCAAGAAGATTGTGAGCAGACTTGTCAGTATCCGGTAAATGTCGTTTACAAAAATGGAGCCACTAAAACGCCAGTAATCTCCAAACTAACGGTCAGAATGCAATGTAATTTTGACACTTACTATTTGAAGGTGAGTACTAAGTCCAAATTAAAGGGATCTGTCAGCAATATTGTAATATATGTGTCAGACCAGTGGCTTATTGAGTAATGTGTTATAACTAGATATCATTCACAAATTGATCAAGTCTACGCAGCAAATATTTTTCCATGCTCAGAGTATTATTGATAGGTATGCTGGTGCTATAGTGGGTACGAGGCACTTACTCATTGAAAACGTTGTTTACTAAACTAATATTGGAGCCGAAACTTGCAACCTGATGTCACGTGACATACAATCCAAAACAAAATTGTCCTTTATAAAAAAATAAAATGAAAATTTACTTTTTGAATTAAAAAAGACATTAAATTTACCTCAAAAGAACACAATTGACACCCCTTTAAATGCATCTGAATTTCCTTAAACATTTTTGCTTTTAACTTTTAGGAGAAACAGTATCAAAAATTACCAAAACACAAAGACTATATTGGTACCGAAAACAACCCGAAAATATAGCTTTCGTTGCAACCCAAGTTTAAAGTTCCACATCAATCATTTCTATTGGATATGAAGATTCTACTAGTTTTTATATAGTTATATATGGCTGCAGTTGTGCTGGGAAAACTGCCCTGGAGATAATTGCCCGTGAAAAAGATTTAAATTGTGTACAAACACACAAAAAATGTAGGTTTCAATTTGAAAACCGAGGGCATAAACTATTGTTGGGTATGAGAGGGGTTTCTTTGATGTATTGGATGAATTGTTTGTGGATTTTAAGGATCCAGGGGTACCCTCAAGTACTTTGCACTACCCGAAGGCTTTGAACTATATATTTTTTTTTAATATAAAGAGGTAAGCTATTAATCCCCCCCCCCCTTCTTCCTATATTGCAATAATATTACTCACAATTGAAGGTACTCCCTTGGAAGGTGGAACAAACAAATATGTTTAGATATTTGTCATGAATAATATTGTGCAAATTTATAAAGTGTTATTATTCATAATTAAGTTAGAGCAAAATACGGACAATTTTCTCCCGGGTAATTTTCCTCCAGGGCAATCTTCCACGGTCAATTTTCCCTACGGCAGTTTTCCTAATACCGGGTTCAATATATATCCACATATAAATGTTCGCAGCTAATGACCTACATAAATTGATGTCAACTAACGGTTGTACATACCTACGTATATAATTTTGTTATCTTCTCTTCTCTCTTTTGGTTAGGTTGATTACTTTGAGAAAAAGATTGAAATTAGGGCAAATAGAAAATGAATCTTTGTACAATAAATATATAGGTACTCATATAATATATGCAACTACAGTCAAGGAAAGGCGGCGAAGAGAAAATAATAATTGTGTTATTGTTTTGTTTTTGCATTTTTTTTTTTTTTTCGTATTTGTTTATTGATTTTTCAAAGGTTATTTTTTATCAGGAAATAGGAAGTGGATTTTCATTCACATGACATTACCTACTCTAAAAGAAAAGCCGTCTTTTTATCGGTAATGAATCGATTACATACAAAACATAGGTAGAGGAGTTGTTAGTCAATCATTGCATTGCTCTTTGGTGTTCTACATTGATAGTTGACCTATATATTGATATTATGTATGTACCATACATAGAACCAAAACATAAATTTAAAGACATCTAAGGAGGAAGAAAATACAAAAAGGAATTTCTTTATTCTATTTTTAAATTGCGAAGTAGTAGTAATATTTGGTGAATAAGAACTAGAAGAAGGGATAGAAAGAGGCGAAGAGAAACTATGTATGTGAGGACTGAGGAGTAACGTTGATGATTGCATTTGCAGTCCTCAGTTATCCATACCACGGGTGAAAGTAGGCTAAAGGAACAAGTATGTATACGATACAGAATCACCTTCCTTATATTTTGAAAGTAGCACACTCAGGCGTGTTTCTCTTTCCTTCATTTCTCCTCTTCCTTCTGTGTTTACAAGTAGTAGTAATAATGTGCATACCTACATAAACACCGGCCTGTAGTTTTTTTTACCTTTTTTACTCAACCTACTTTAATGTATGTATATATCTATATACTGTAGGTATATCTCATGTATATATTACGGAATTTACGCAACTTTAGACGTCGATGTATATAAGTATATATATAAGTACATAACTATATGCGGATTATTCATGTCAGTGAAAGATGGCTCCAAGAAAACCTAAAAGAAAACGTTGGAGGGAATCATCGAAATGTGGGAAGGATGCAACATGTTGAAAGATTTGTTCTAATACTGGGCCAACGGTTATTATTTACTCATTTTAAACAAAAAGTATTGAAGTACATGCAAGGATCTTGGGTGAATTAGGAAACAAGTTTATTAATTATTAATTGAATCCCAAACAACATGTTTTAGTCAATGTATCCGCCCTCAGAATTGATAATGAGCTCCAGGGAATGGTAGAACCTTCTAAAGGTCCTATAGATGTACTCGGTGCTCATGGAGATCCAGGCCTTGTTGACGGAGATTTTCAGAGCAAGGGTGCTGTTGTGGAGTCGCCAGCAGGCCTTAGACACCACATACACCTAGATAAAATAGTCTAAGGGGCTGAGGTCTGGTCTCTGAGGCAACTTGACGTACTTCCCCCAGAAGTGTATTTTGGCCTGGAGACACTCTTGGATTTGTTTTTTGGGGTTGGAGACATATAGGTACTCCTCTGCTACATCCCAAAATGTTACTACTCGATCAATCTGCCTGTTGAAGACAGGATCAACAAAAAAAATCTACATGCTCTCTTGAGGAGGCTCAGGATTTTTTTTAACACTCCACACGGATTTTTCTATACTGTTTTTTCAACAGAGCCCGCGAAATACGCCGCAAAGACTTTCTTCCTGCCTTTTCTAGAGCTCTGGACACCGCTGATGGGGAATTGTTCATCTTCAAGGCCATATCAGAAATTGAGGAATTTTTCTTTTTCTTGAAGGCCGAGTTCAGGCGGTTGACAGATATGGAGGATTTCTGGTCTGCTCTTGGAGAGTCCATGAGGTCCTAACCGACCTCCAACCGCTTGGATACAGTGTAATTCGTCTTACTCGAGGCTCCAGTCCGCTCCCAGATGACATTATGGGACAATGATGTACGAATGAGGCTCCAATCTCAAACATCTTCCTGTACAGTTTTCTCATTGCTGACAATATTTTTATAAGCATTCGACAGCTAATTATGTGTCCTACAACATTTTTCATTCAATCATTCTAAAAAAAAAATACTGTGAACTTTTTCCAAATTTGCAAAATAGAGATGAGTAAATAACAACGGTTGGCGCAGTAAATTTGTGGACTAAGTAAGATTGGTGTAGCCGAAACTGCCATTATTAAATGAATCATGCTTTCAATGTCATTCAGTTCCGCTTGGGGTTTTTCTTCACGTATATTGTAAAAATGATTAAAAATGAGCAAAAAAATATTTTTTTTGTGTATTCTATGTGTATGGCAATAAATGACCGAATTCCAAGAACTTGACAGGACCATTAGTCATTACCCAGCTTAGCCTTGATCGAGGTGGTCTCACATGAGAATATTGCAACCAATTTTTCATTATATATAAAGAATACTCTACTACTTTGTAGCCCATTGAGAAGTGGTTTTTTTCTATAAAATATACAAACACACTACATCATTCCTACGAATTAAAAGTGAAAAGATAGAGATGACGTCAACTAAAACAACGCCCCAGATAGGCCTCTTTTTAAAGAAAAAGTTGTTATTACTGTGGTGTGAGTGAAAGTGTAGCAAAATATTTGGTAGATTTATTTTTATCGACATCATTTATTTTCTTAAAATATCAAGGAGGTTTATTGTTTCTTAAAAGCATTTCTTCTTCATTTTTGTAAGTATACTATACAGATGACCTAGAAAATAGTATTTCAGGCCTTTTCGGGTTCCATGTATATGGGTCAAGGATTTACATCTATTCATATCTGAATAGTTTCACATCTTCCTTCTTTATGCCATATTTTCCCCTCTTTCTGTTATAAAGAACAAATGACCCAATATTTGAGATGAACGTTTTTTTTTATTTCTTATAAAATTAACGGAAAAGGGAAGAATACATTTTTTTATGAGTACCAAATATTATATAAGGTAATGTTAAGTACATATATAATACTAAACCCATCTCCAAAATTGCTATTTATGGATTATCAAATATTTTTTCAAACTAAAATTTGTTAAACATCCAATTTTAAGAATATAACTCCCACTCTTTACCCCCAAAAAAAAAAAAATATATATATATATATTACTAAGATCCATTCAACAGTTAATAAATATTAAACATATTTTTATTAGAGTTTTATCAGCTACTAAAGGTTATTGAGTTGAAGAAATGACTTCTCTCACATCATATCTTAAGATGTCTTCCAAAATGTAAAAGTGATTTCATATTAACTTTTTTTTTATTTGTTCAAATATTCATTTTTATTAAGCATAGATTTATTTCTAATAATCTAATATATATTTCTACATGGAATTTTAAAATTGATTTGTATTTTTTTTTTTTTGAGGTATGAACCATTCATTTTATGCCAAAATATCGACAAAATTTCAAAAAAATAAAACTACGTAACTTAAAAGTTGTTAATATTTTCACAGGACGTACATAATATATACATATAATATTTGAAAATTTAAGATCATTTGGTAAATTTCTTTCAGAGGCGTCAGTGTTAAAAGTTTTCTAAATGAAGAATAGTGCCTCAAGTATCCAACAAGAAAATGTTATTTTTATAATAAATAACATCACAGTTTAATTATAACCTTTGACATATTTTTTTATATTTAAAGTAAAAAATAATTAGTCTTACAAAGACTTTTTATTAAATTTAAAAAAAGTAATATTATATTTTGTCTACTTTAGACACTCAGATAAATAACTAAATGATTTGAAAATTCTAGAACTATTAACTCTTCTTAAATATGTAGTGAAATCCAGTAACTTTTTGAGTTGAATTGTCCCTTCTATGTAAAATATACTCGTAATCCTATTCAAATATTGAGTCCCAGTTCTGTGTTAAATATCTTAGTTACAAAATGGGTTGGGCCGGAATTATTATTTATTTTATTTCTTGAATAGAAATTTCTAGATTGTCTATATTTGCTTTAAAAAACTGCTTCAAAAAATTAATGTGAGTTATGCTTATTTAAAATGTATCACTTCAAGATTGTATAATAACCAGAGCCAAGACTTTTATTTTGCATTGAATAATTTATGAGTTTGTTTGATTCCCATACTGTTTTATTAACATAATGCCTACCTAATTATATTTATTTTAAGAATATATCCTTTGAAATGCTTAAAATTATGTGTTCTACAACATTGTATTTCAAAACATTGTATCAAAATTACTCTTAACCTATCAAAATTTGCATAATTGAAATGAGTAAATAATAATAGTTGGCCCGGTATATTCAGACTCAATTTTGAGAAAATCATTCTTTATTCCTTTAGTGTTGACGGGCCACATATGTAATAAGTAACTAAAACTTCATATATATAATTATTCATATCCCATTTTTCGTAAAACAAATTAATTTTCCTTTTGACCAATCAGCAATATCCAATCTCCTTTCCACACATATATACAAAATTCAAAGCAACAACTACAAATTACTTCATAGAACCTTTTATAGGTTTTTTAATGTTCTAATAAATCTTACATCAAATAAAAACTTTATTGTACTTACTACTATATTGGAAGAAAAGAGTTGCTAGATTTTTTCAAACATATATTTTATTTAGGTATTTTTTTACTAGAGGTATGTTTTTCATTTAAAGACTACATATTATATACTACTGTTTTCTCAATGAATGACTCCGGATGGAATTTGTAAAACTTTAGATTCACATAGATTTTCCTGTTATACAAATTTATATCCCAGGAGCATAGATAGTGTTTGAAACTACAGAGGTACATCGTGGAAATTTATATATATATTTTCGTAAATGCAGAAAAATACCATCACCTACAGTACTAATTATGCCAAGGGCAGTCTGATTACATTACTTATTAAGGATGTTACGTCCGTAATTTGGTACTACAGTATAAATGAAAAGATACAAAATTGGCTCTTTCATGACGTCATTAATATTGAGTTTTTTACTCATCTTCATCCAGAAAAAAAATGCTGATATTTGTTATGAAGCTTTCAATTTTTCCTACACAATCGTGTTTTTGAAATAGATTGAAAACTGGAGACAAAAAGTGTTTTTTTTTAAATGGTGTATTTTTGCATTGATTACTCTTTTACGCATTTGATTATCTTTAGGAGAGTCTTAAAGAACTTAATTAGGGCTCTATAACCTTAATTAGAATATGGAAAATATTTTTTCATAACTTGATAATATACTTTTGTACACAGGAACAGGCCTTGATGATATATTTTCTAGGGATGTGGCTGAATACCTCCATGATGATGAGGGAGGACTTAGTGTTGTGAGGGTGATAATTGGTATGTCAAGTGGTGGAGGTCAGGGCTACTAGAGGGTCATGTATCCTTCTCCAGAAGTGAGGGAGGTTCTGCTTGCACCATTCCTGTATTGTGGGCCGTACCCCATCCTGTGGGAAGATGTACGGTTCTCCATCGGCCACCTCATTCATCCAGGGATTCACATCCTTTATCATCACGTTTAGGTACACCTCAGCGTTTAAACCTAAGATCGCTCTTGAACACGTAGGGGAACATGACGTTGTTTTCATAATAATAAGAACTTCCTGAGGATCAACACACAGCCATCTGTTGTTCCTGGAGTTGACCTTTTGGTCCTGAGAGAAGTTTTCTCATCTGAGTAAAAAATGAGGATGTTCTTCGTGGGTGGGTTTTTTTTAAATTCATCAGCAGCTTCTTAGGATTTTTAAATCGCCTCTGTTTGATTGCATGGGTCATAACCCTTCATCTCCGTAGTGCATACAACCCCTTCACAATCACTTTCATTAAGGTGTGAGACACTCCCAACTCCCTTGACAATGACCTAATATACATATCAGGGTCCTCCTTGATGAGGTTCTGCGTGGACTTCACAATATTAACATCATGATTATCTGAAAGACGCCTGTGAGTGTTTCTCTTTATGTCAAACTCTTTAGAGTACCCTCTCTTCTCACAATATTTGTCATAAATACACCTGAAGTTCTTCACAGTGTTGTAGTATAAGTTGTTGAAGTGGGAAATCTCATTGCTGTTCCTTTGTGCATGAAATCCAGACACCATGGCTCCACGAATCGCCTCTTGCAGATTCCTGTTCACAGTTGAACGTTTTGTTTGTTTTGATTATGCAGCTTCTGTAAACCGACTATTAGCTGATTAATATAGTTAACCAGTCTGGCCTTATTCATGGATGGATATTGTACTTCCAAAAATGGGCGTCAATAGCGTCTCAACCCTGTATACTCTTTAACGTCACTATTAAAAGCTGTGGTGAAAGACAAACATCATTAGAAAAAGCATTGTGATATAACCCTGTATTTCTATTAACTTTAAATTTTAATAAGTGGGATCAGGTGTATAAATCACATTTCATATTTGGGAAAGAGACCATGCACAATGGATGGACGTAAGCTTTTACCACATTTGTGCCCGCCCCTCCTCGCCCATTTTTTTCATTTCTTTAAACTCTTCTCCTTTTAAATTAGGTTCATTATACCACGTTCACATTTTTTAAACCCCTTCTCTTCTCTACCATCGAACGTATTTTCTACATAACTCCTAAGGACCATCAACAATTAATTTTAAAGAATAATACTAGATATCGGAGAGGGGCATGGGACAAAGCTGCATTCAATCATTTATTTACTACTGCATTCTGAGTTTTTATCCTATTGAGAACAATAAAGTATATGTATAAGTTTCAATATCTTTAAGGAGTAATCAAATTTAATCAAGTCCTAGAATAATAAATTTTCATAGTTTGTTCATACTTCATTTTGATTTTATTTATGCTTGATCTGGTTAGTCATTTGTCATTCAAAAAAAACATTTACATGCATGCAAAGAGACTAAGCCTTTATTTGCAATATTATGTAGTCGATGTAGGATACGTCAGCTATCGAAATAAATAAAATACTCATTGCATTTGTAAAATACAAATCCCTTTCAACGCATATCTTTTAAGTCACACTTGTATATGTTATATGTGTAAAGGTACTAACACTTAAAAAAATGATATAAAACCAAGGAATATGCTTATTTATTGTATATATGTTCATATAACTAAAATATATGCATAAATAATGAATTCGAACTAACTTATGTCTAGGAACATTAACTCATATACATGTATGAATATGCATAAATACAGGAGGTCCCTGCATAACAAGGTTTTAAACAACGCGGTTTTCGCATAACGCAATTCTTTAAATTATTCTAACTGCCCTCATATTGTAGTGAATTCCTTCCATTACACGGTTTTTTTTTTGTCTATGAAAGTATACAAAGACATAAAAAAATGATTATTATATATGTAAGAAAATAATTTTGGTTGATTATGTTTCATAGTTTTTCAACATTTATTATCAATAAAATAACAGATTGTTACTTTGTCATGGGGGAGGGAGGAGTATCTGATATGAAACTGTATGTTTAATATTCAAATGAAACTATATTAATAAAACTCAGCCCATAATTAGTGTTAAGGCTCTGAGCTCTTCATTGTTCCTTTCTAACTCCTGTATAATTTACAAAAAACTATATATTTTGTCAAAAATAATAAAATAAGAACTGAAATTGACCTAACAATGATGAAAAATCAAATAAAAACAAATGTGAAAATAACTCACCCACTTGATGGATATTACTACTAAAAATCCATCCCATCATGACATGGATTTTTATTTAAAACTGGCTTTTCATGTTCCAAACACTGCGCTATGTGGGCAAGCCCTGTACATAAAATACATTAAAATATTTTTGCATTAAGCAAAATGAAAATTGAAGAACACATTTTTTTGGATAGTTGATGCATGCATTACTTAAAGAATATTTATAAGTACATATGTAAATGGTGCACATTTATAAATGGGAGAGTAATATATGTCAAAATCGACGGTTATTCGTCTTGAACTGGTTCCGATTCCACCTCACACACATTCACATTCCTTTAAATACTTTGACCTTTTTTTCGGGGGCTCTCTATGTATTTACAAAAAAAGGGGTGCAAATATACTTACGCACATATCCCTCTGCATTTAATCTAAAAATGAAACATATGTTATTCACTACGACTAGGCATAGGTTGAGTTAAGAAAAGATATGAAAAGATAACATTGGAAATATCTTGGAGTATATTTAAAATTAGGTTTGAAATGTTTTTTGTACTAAAACAACATCAAACTGATTAGAAAAAAACAATTTTTTATTTTAATCTAAAAAATTGAAGACAAAAATAAAAATGTTATTCATCTTTTTAAAGTTTTTTTCATATCAATTAAATTTATATTGCATTGCAATTAATTTTTACAATCTAATATTATTAGCTCTAAAGTTATAATAATTAATTTGTTAATTTATTTTTATTTTTGTATCTATTATTTCCTTTGGCGAGAAAATTATAAGAAAATGTGTATTTTTGGTTTTTTTTTTTTTTAAATTTTATATTAAATCATGTTCAACGATTGATTTTATTTCAATTTTTGAAATATTTTTACTTTGTAAAAATTTACTAAACCGATTAGTTTTATTAAGTTGGCCTTGAAGGGTTAGGAACATAATTTTTCTACGCTCATTAGGCCTAAATAACTAGGTAGTCTTGTTACAATTATTCAGTATTGCTGAAAAGCACCTTACCTAAGATCAAGATCTGAAATGATTGAGACCAAAAACTATTAAATCTTTAAGGTATAGAAAACTTGATAAAAAATACCATGACGATCATTATGTTAAATATAATAAATTTATAATAAATCTTGAATCGAACATATTAAAAATAACTGTTTCTAAAAGTAACAAAAAATAGTTTTCAACATCAGTAAAGATAATAATAATGATTTTCTAGGTTAGAAAATTACATAATTTAAAACTAAAACTAAAGATATTCTAAATTTCTTTATAAGACAATTTGTATTTATTACAAGCCCTGCTTTAGAGCCAAGTGATGTTTTTCTTGATTCACAAAATTTTAATGACATTATTGTTTTCCCAAAAAGTATTGAACTTATTTTATTTTTTTAGGTTATACTTAAGATCCCGGAATTAATTATGTAATCCCGATTGACTAAGGGGTCTTTGCTCACTGGAAAGTTGAATAACGTTGTCATTGATTTCTTTTCAAATGTTTTTTTTAAGTATTATTAGAATCATTTTCTTAATCTTAATGATTTATAATCTTCTCAGGAACATACAAGTATTGTCGTTTTGAGCATTTATATCAATTCTGGGTCAATTACTCCCAACTATCAAGTAAATATTAATTAATTATTGAACTTAATATTTGAATTTATTGTCAAAAATTTATAATTATAATTTTTTTCTAAAATATTTAATTTTCTTTAAATAGAAGTAGATTTTTAAAATATTTGAATTTGCTCAATCAAAAGTTAAGAATACTGATAAAAAGAAAAGATGTAGAAAAATGATAATATCCAACAAAATTTTGTATACATATGTATTGTTAGTGGGAGACTGTTGAACAGTGGTACTGATGCTTATTAATATGAGTGCATATTGATTAGTGATATTACGTGAGAATAAATTTTAGACTTGAGTTTTTGAATTTCATAAAAATAAACCCAAGTATTCTGGAGTTTTTCTCGTAATATGAGGGAAAACTCATAACTCGCCTTAAATGCAATACTAATTACAATTCTGCCTTTGTCTTTGAATATGTCACTTATGTCCTCCTGTTGATTTTTTCCCCGCAAAATCCGTTAGCATAAACAGTTATGTAAGGGTAACTCTGGGTAAAGTAAATATATATTCATACGGAATAGATTAGTTTTGTGTTGATTCAAAAAAATATTTTCCTTTTCTAAATGATTAACTTAAGTCAGTCTTCAACAACTCAACTCAATTCGACAAAACACACAAATAAGCACTATCCTATGAGTATTTATAACTTTTCCAATATAATTTAGTAAAGAACTATTTTTATAAAATTTTATTGTAAATTAGCATTTAAGTGAATTCGCAGCTCACCAAGTCAGCCAGTCTAGTATCTGTTCAAGCGTCGAAATCAGGATTAAGATAGTAAAAATTTAAATAAACTTTAAAAGAAATTCCCAAAGAGTAAAAAATTCAATATTTGATTTTCTTTCAAAAAAAAATTTACTAAATTTTTTTTTTTTTTTTTTTTTTTTTTTTTTTTTTTTTAAATAACTGTTGATTGTTTTTGAAAAATGCCTGTTTTATGAACAATTGTTGATTTTGGCAATGTTTCTAATAAAAATTAATTTTTTGATAATAACCATGGGTTTTGAAATTTTATTCCTAAAATATTTAATTTTTTTTGGAATAGTTATAAAAAAACAACAACCAAAAACCAAGATCCCTCCTCCTAAACTATAATCCTGTCGATGCCCTGATAGTAAAATTGAAATTCATAGCTATTATTTAAAATTTTAAAGAATCGGAATTGGGATTTTTTTATTTTTTTGATCATCTCATCCTTAGTATAAATGTTCCCTACACGATTAAGTACTTTATGGCAAACTGTTTTACCAAACAAAGTCGTTGCTGGGTTTCTCTGATTGTACAAGCATTTTTTGTACAATAAATTAGACTTACGTGAATACACCTAAAATATATCGTTCATTGTATTTTTTTTAAATATAGTCAGCGTAGTTAGTGTGTTATGCCGACGATTTAACAGGGTCTATTCCGGAATAGCTTTTCAAACTCTGAAAACGATTAAGAAGAATTGGATGTGTGAAGTTTATTTTCTACAAAAACAGGACTAGCAATAAATTTAAAAAAAAAAGAGTTGATAAGTCTCTATCATGGCTTAATTGAAGAGGAGTGGCCAGACTTCAAAATGTTACAAGAAGTCAGAATTTTGGGCTCTTGGATTGAAGCCAGCAGCGTGGTTATGAATATGCAGGATATTTATATAAGAATGAAGTAAAAAATTATCTTGTTCTCTGCTCTTAGCTTGAACATATGGGATAAAATCAGGTCCTGGAATAAAAAATAAGTGTAGTGGATCTACTTCGTTTAAGTCCTTTTGAAATGTTAGCATTCTGGAGAATATCAAATTTGGAATACACATTGTCCGAATTGCACAAGAAAAAAAAATTCTACAAAAATATAATCTATAACCGTTTAGATTATGGAGGCTTTGGCATTCTCAATTTGTTTGATTTTTGGAAGTATCTCTATAGCATCTGGATTCGTAAACTATGGTATAAGGAAAATTTCTGGTAGGAATATCTTGATATTTTGATACGGGAAAGTAGTGTTTTTTTTAAATAACTCACAGTATGGTCTCTCAAAAATATTATCAAGATTTTCAGCTCGAACAAAAAGTTTTTGTGATGGATCTAGAAGTATTCTGGAGAAATATGAATTTTCATTGAAATGGGAGATGCCGATGTGGGAAAGTTTAAATAAAAGGAATAAAAACCATATGCTGCATTATCGCAGGCGATGTCATACCGACTAAGTCCTGGACCAATCCAATATCCTCTAAACGCTTGTCTTCGATCTTCGCCTATTATGTGAATTTCCAAAGACCAATTGTGCCTTTTAAGTTGAGAATTTCATCAATTTCAACGGATTTCCTCAGAAACTGTTCCAAAACTCCTTCTCTTCTTCCCTTCCAAAATTATTTTAAAATAAGAAATATATCCCAACGAAGCCCAACAGATTGTATAAATGCTATAAGAATTAAAGTTCTAATCTCTTCTGAAAAATGATTTAAATATCGTTTACTTACATGCACACTTGAAGCCGCTGAAAAGTTTTTCAAAATGCTTCTGTAAGGAAATGCCGAAAATGACAGATCACATCATGTGGGGATGTGTCTAACTACATTTGACCGTCATGGGTATTATACAACTCATTGAAGAGCGACATGGTAAGAAACTTGGAAGGATCGACTTTCTGACAACTGGTAAAAACGCTAAAATTAACGCCATGATTACCAAGGTACAGTATATTTTATATGACCTAAGTAAAATTTAAAAAAATAATTTAAATGGAATCATTTCTATTTTAACTTTATTCTCGAGTACTTTAAAATGCATTTAATTTAAAATTTTAATTTAATATCCCTTTTAACATTCTACCTGATATTTTTTATTATGATATATTTGATGTGATTTCCTTGCTTTTGTTTTTAATATTTTTGAATAATTTTTAATTACATAAAGAATGTATCCTAACAAAGGCCGAAAAAAAATAATAAAAGAGGTATAATTAGGATATATGTATGTAATGGAAAATTACATGGATCTTTTTGGAAATCTGATATAAATCTAGTCACACTTGTATTTATTTGTATTATATATAAATACAGGGTCGTACAGGTAAACCCAGACCATCTTTAACAACATCCTGAACAATAAGGATTGTATTTAACTCGGTTATTTCAATTTTAAGTGAGAAGCCATAGCTTTAAGTCAGTTGCCCAACTTTTGTTTCCAAACAAGAGCTTACGATGAAGTAGACCCAAAAGAGCCCTTGCATCGAAATTTTCTTTTATTTGGATGAGAAACATGGACTGTCGACAGATCCCACAACTTAAAGAATGACAAATATTTGGCCACAGAAAGTACTCATGCCCCATGTCTTTAAAACCAAGTTTCCAGCCAGTATCATGACCCTTGGGGTCATTTTGAGCAAAGGTAGTGCCATGCACCCATTTTCTTTGAGCCAAAGGAGAGGGTAGGTGCCAACAGGTACTGTGAACTCCTGTCTGACCAAGTGATAGCTGGGATAAAATTTGAGGTCAATTGTGTCGAGTTCCTGTATCATCAGGACTCTGCCGCCTTTCACAAGGCCCACAAGGTTCAAAACTTGTTTAAAAAAGAGACGGAGTCATTTTGGCACACCGCACCTGGCCTTCAAACTATTTTTTATATTAATCCCATGGATAACTTCTTTTGAAGAGAGTTAGAAAGGAAGGTATCTGCCAATTAACACAGCAACAGCGACTCCTTTAAGGCCTCCATCATCAAGTATTGGGACAAAGTATCCCGCACGTACATGGTCCGTTAGGCCTCGTTAAATATTTTTTTAGTATTATAAGAACTTGTAAATAAAATTTCAAACCTCTACTTGCTTCCCTTATTAATCTGGATGCATTTAAAGATAGTCCGGATTTACCTAAACGTCCCTGTTTACACTTGATATATATTTTCTGTACAAATTGTAAATGTTATAAAGCAGAATGTAGCGGTTGCAATTTCTTCGTCTAAAAATGTCAGATTTAATTACAACCTCAGTCAAATTAATTATTACCCATTAATTGAATTATCATTTCGTATAAATTGATTAAAATTACTTGGTTATTATGCATTAACGAGTATTATAACTATGAGGTACATTTTTTTCGATTCATTACTATTTATTATTTTAGCGAGAATGTTGTCGCTTCTCTTTGAATGTATCTTTAGCTTGAATCAAATGAGCTACACTTTTAATCAAAAAACAAATACATTGCTAAATATTTAACGGACTAACTTCATTTGACTTTTAAATCAACCACAAATGTTATATTACGATCAAACAAAAGAGGACTTATGCATTTAGATGAATATATTAGCTTCAGAAGAAAGTTACCAAAAATGAAAACTACTCTAAGACTGTAAATTTAGAAAATTAGTCGAAGCTTAGAAATGATATCATAAGCACCATAAAAGAGCAGTAGCTAACGTAACACAAAGTGATATAGTACAACTCCTAGAAACTTGTTCCAAATTGAAAAATATCAACTTACCTTGTGGTCCAACTAATCTCCTTTACGTTATTATACTTTTAGTTTGGAGAAATAGGATTTATACACGGATCGAAAAAGTAAGTTTTCACAAGTGCTTACATCTTATTGCAATAATTAATTATGTATACTGCTACGATATATCTATAATAAGATACATAGTACATGTATAGTGTATACTCAGTGTTATAAAATTCTATGCAATTACTCAAAATGAAATAAGAACCCAAAAAAAGAAATCATTTGCTGGTTTTACAAAAATTATTTTGATAAATGGCTTAAGAGAGTACATATACAAGTAAAGTAATTATATTTATATAGTAATTCCTATATTAATAATTATTCATTGAGAAAGCTGCACAATGTACATATATTCATACATTCAAATATATTAATTTTGGAAAGAGGAATTAGACTATTAAACTGTTACTATTCAAACTATGATATTGTAATTTTGTAATTAATTGATTCCAGTGGAAATATATGACATTTCCCATGATTAATTATACGTCGTAGAACAGAAAAACCTTGCTTTATTAATATATTTAAAGATTACTCCACAACAAATCTTCAGTGTTACTCTCCGTTTTTGATGAGTTTATTTGCATTTAGTTTCCTAATACTTCCTCAGGAATAAAAATCAAAGCTTGGCAAAATAAAAACATGGTTCAGGCTTCCAACAACATCAAAACTCTATTGCTCAAGAAATCCTACTATTTACAACCCTAAATATATGTACTTCCCTTTTCTTTTCTTTTTTATATGAGTTTTAGCTACACACTTTCGTTATTAAAATGAGTCATCAACTCATATTTAATAAGCCTCTATTATACAGTATAAAGTTAATTAACAAATAAGTTGACCTTTTCTTGAACTTGATGTGTGTACGTTTGCGCCCCGGTGATTCCTAGAGAAAGAAATATATTATATGGATATGGATTTTACTGAAGGATTCCTAGGTTAGATGGAATGATTATAATACTATAATGTTTACTTATACTTAATCAATGTAACTCCATCTAACCAATTAAAGGAACATTAAAATAAGTTGACCTAAACAACAGCAAGATTTTATTCATTTTTGCAGACAGTCCTTATAAAACCCTATACAAATACGTACGGCATAAATAGTGATAAAAATCGTTTGACTTTTGGGTATGTTAAAAAAAGTACCATCTTTTATGAGCGCACCAGAATGTTCAATCAAGTTTTGAATATAATTGAATGTAGTAGAAAAGGAAGTTCACAACCCAGGAAGTATATCATTTTGAGAACAGCTCAGGAAAATTCATTCAGTCTTCAGATTACCAATTCCAAAAGAGCGGACAAGCTAAAAAATATACCGGATTTTCATCATTTCATATTTACTTCCTTTTTTTCTTATTTAAAATGACGACAACTTTCGGTTGCAATGTTATTTCATAAATCAAGAATCTACGCGGTCTTCAGATACACTCAAAAATGACTTAAGAGAAAACATAAAAATATACATACATACAAACAAACAGACACACACTTTCCTCTATTAATATAGATGTTAAGTATACTTAGGATAAATATAATGTTCGATTTATCTCTTACATGACTACAGGTGTTAACATGTGTTTAAAAGAATGAATGGATGATATCTACAAGTGAAAAATAAATATAGAGAAAATAACACAAAGGTAAGTGAGAAAAAATTAGTAACAAGCAAATAAGTATATATGTTAACCTCACTTGTCTTTTTATTCTTCTTTATGGAGACAAGATAATTATGACTTGAATGACACATTAGAATTGATTTATTTTAAAGTTCCTCTGTACAAATTCAATTCTTTAGTATATAATAAACTGAGCTACATTATATAATGTTCATATGTCAATAATTCTGTATCTAGTATTTTCATTATTTAAATTCAAGACAAATGTATTCATATTGAACTCCATAAGACTTTCACTATTTGTGGAAGATAGATTTTTGTATTAATTTTAATGGTTTTATGTACGTAGGTGGTCTGAAAAGTTTCCAACCTCAATGTGAAGATGGCAACACTAGTAAATAAAAGTTATTCAAATCTATCTAGCATTTGCTAGAGTTACCAAAATTTCAGCCATTTTATACTCGGACCTGTTTTGTAACTGTCGTTAAAGTGAGTTGATGTTAGTGTTTTTGTTAAAATGGACGAAATTAAGTATCCAGCTGTCATTAAATATTTGTGTTTGAATGTTTAGTCTTTGAATAGATTAAAACAATAGTAACAACAATAGCAAATATAAAAAGGCTTGTTGTGTTAAAATTTGATGCCTTTAAGTAAACCCAACTCGCAATAATTGAGCCAAAAAACAAAGAGTATCTTGTGAACAATTATTTTCCAGAGATAAATGACGAGTACTGTTTGGACGGGTTAAAGATATGGGATCATTGCTGGAAAAAGTGTATGTAGTTATAAAGAGACTTTTTTGAAAAATAAAATAAACAAATCAGAAAAAATGTTTTGTATCTTTGTTAGGTCGGAAACATTTCAGATCATCCTCGTATGTATTAGTGTAGGATGCCCATTATAGTAACAGCTACTAGTCTAATTGTAATTGTAAAAAGTGGATTATGTTGTCACATTGAAAATTGACAATGGACATCTTATTCTAATTCCGTACAACTGTTAACACTTAAATGGCAGGGTATAATCTATAAGAAGTTGTGTTAAAAAGCAAATTATAATAATTAGTTATGTGCCTTATTCAAATAAAAAATACACTTTTTAAATTAAAAGTAGAATTGTAAATAAGATATAAAGCAAAAAAATATATATTGACTAAAAAAGCTTCAATTATTTCATAAAAATAATAATCATAAGTCTAAAAGTTGGAAAATCTGAAAATGCAAAATAATTGAAAATTTGAATCTTTTTAAAGCAGTTAAACTTATGAAACTCATGAACTTACGAACTCTTTTACCTTAAAAAGGTAGTGCGTTACATGAAGTATAAACCAACCTTATTGGAGTACCCACATAATGGTAAAGCTCTTTCGTGTCCAACTCATTGATTCGTGATCCTCACATTTGGCTTTAAATGATGGTATTGACATTTTTACTATTAAGTTGTCAGCCGGGCAAGTATCTACATTTATTATTACTTAAAAGCTATTCTTGTGTTTTGAAGATCTTCCACCTCTTTAATGAGTACTTTACCTTTCTAAAGGTCATACACTATTTATAAATGCTTGTTTATATCATGGCTTATAATATTTTCAGTAGAATTGATACCCCCTATGCATTATGTATGAAACAGATGCTTCAAAGTAGTTACAAACTCATTAGAACCATACTTTGTGTTTGCAACCTCCAAGATTGATCCCTTTTTTTCTCACAATTAGGATCCAAGAGTCAACTACTTAAGTACATCTTAAATTTTTTTAAATATGTAATAAATAAAAATCCACTGTTTTGTACTCAATTAACAAATCATCATCCATCTTGTGGAGAAGAAGAAGGATCTGTCAGACCTTTTGCCAAGAGTGAGATACAAACAGATAGTAGGGATACATATGAATTGAATACATATAAAGTAAATTTTTACCCCTACAGTACACACATAATGTAATCAGGTTATAGAAGTAAAAGTTACTAATTCATGACCTTGTATTCAAAAAATTTATGGTCAATTATGATAAAGTTACATATAAATTAAGGCAGAACATTTTGTTAATTTATTGGAAATAAAAATATGTTAATTATGACCAATATGTAGATACAGACAGTTTCATTGATTTGACTTTGAATTATTGAGAGCTTTGCTTCTTCATATGATGATGCATCATATTTTAAAGTGACTAAACGTCTTTTTTTCACAGCCTTTCAAAGTGAAATAGATCCACATTTTATCGGATTTGTATCGGTGCGGATTTTTAAACGTAAATATTTCTGTGAGTGTCCTTATATTTAAATTTTACATAGATTCTTAGGTATCATATTAATTTTTTGAGACACAATTGATGTTAGATTTTGTAAAAAATGATAACCAACGTAATTGCTCCTCTTTATTTATATATGTAACACATAATATGTATGATTGTATTATATAATAACAAAATAAAGAATCATAAAAAAATAACCAAAAATTTTGTAGTATCAAAATGTTTAATATATGTTATAATATATTTGCAATAAGCCATATCTTTCTAATATTTACACTTTATGTTACTAAAAATAAGCAACCAATTTTCAAGTTGAAACAATTGTAATGATTTAATCTGTTTATAGGTATTTTTTCATTTTTATAATGAACTAATTTTGATATGATCACTTAATCTCTAGCCGTCTCTTCCTATTTCTGTTTTGTTTTCATAAACTAAAGGTTATTAACAATTGTGTTAAAGTATACCCATAACTATTTCGGTAGCAGACACAGAAAAAAAAAATTAATAAATAATTTTTTATACAATTTTATATCTCTTTATGGTTGTGATTTATCATGAATTGGAGAAATAAATATAATAACATAAATTTTAAGTGGAAAAAAAGAAACCCTTGAAGACTTTAGAGTAAACTTTATCTTATCTGTTTTACAATTGAATAAATTAAATTTTATTTTTTATATTAACTTATATAAAAAGAAAAAAATTGAGTGTGTTAATTTTGAGTTTATAATTTCAAACTCAAAGTGAAACAAATGAAAATGAAATGTAATATGAATTAGTTTCATTTTTAAAGAAAATTCATACCAATTATAGTTTTAAGAAATAAGAAATAGGAAATTTGAAGATTAATCTAATTTTCTAATAGCTACCTGAGAAGAATTTTCATATAAACAAACCTATCATCAATATCAAGGTTAATAGAAATAAAAGGTTATACCATAATGCGTGTACGACTCTTGTTTGACTACCGCCACGCTTTTAATATTGACGTCATAGTGTATGATGGGTTACGTGTGTTGTCAAAATATGTTTTTCTTGCCCAGCAGTCGGTACGATACAATAAATTGAAAATTCTAGCAATAGTGACGTCCTAGACTATGAGTGGTTACGTGTTTCGTCAAAATCTGGTTTTCTTGCCTAGTAGTCGGTACGAAACATTAAATTAAAAATTCTAGCAATAATGACGTCATAGAGTATGAGTGGTTGCGTGTTTTGTCAAAATCTGCCTGTCTTATCCAGCAGTGGGCTCAATACATCAGATTGAAAATTCTAGGAACCCCGATTATATGATGTTCTAACCTTGTATTTCTATTAAACTTGATCAGTATTATTTTATTTCTGAATAGAGAACAATAAGTATACAACAATCGCCAGTTCGTGAAATGTGAAGATGAAACTGGAGGATTTGTTGTGGAGCTATATGTGCAAGCCCTGGTTGGAATTGGAGTAGCATTGAGAATCGACATTAGTATAATTCTTGACTAGTGGTGTTTGTGTTTATTTCCTTCCTCTCATACCTCTCTCCCAAACAACATTCTTCTAATTATCAAAATGACAAGGGTGATCATTTTGATAATATACCAGTGTTTCATATTGTTTGAAGCTCTACCTAGCTCTAACATATTTCCGTTTTATATTTAGTTAATTCTTCATTTCTAAAAAAAAGACGATAAGAATGATGAAAGTAAACCTTGTTGGTGGATGAACAATCTAAGGAGAACTAATTTATTTCACATATTTGAAATGTATTAAATATAAATACACACCCTGGGTTTGTTTTATCGAGGGTTCTTAACAAGAACACATTGTATTTATTTATACTTAGCATTTCCTTAATATAGAAAAATAAGCAAAAAAGTATATCAAGCCATGAAACACTTTTAGAAAATGCTTCGCCATTTCAATGAAAATGTACTCCGCATTTAAATGTCAACTTTTCATTTTTCCTCTACTCTTGCCCTTTGTTAGCTTTCCAAACGTTGATTGATTGAATTCAATTTATCTTTAAATATTTTGTAAACAAAATTATTTAAAGTTTTATGAAAAAATGTTATACAGTTAAGAAAAATGGACTCATTGCTAACTGATTTTGTGTGTTTTCTTTTTCTTATTGATAGTTAGAATAACAATCACATTGTGATATGAAATGTTGAAATTTGATATTGAAGTAACGTTCCATTGAATGTATTCTTATAGTGTGTATCATATTTTTGTTTCACCTTGAATGTAAATTCATAATTTATCATAAACTTCCTGTAGGTATACAATTTTTTCAATTGAACTTTGATTTTCTTATGGAAAATTTAGTAAATAAGCCATGTGAGGTCGTGTTATTTTTTCCAAAAATTCTATAGAGTTAAGTCGATTACTTGAATATATGTAGTAAGTAATTAATATTTAGAGGCAATTTGAATATGCTTTATATCCTAAGTAATACATATATAGTAGAAATTAGACTCTAAAATGTGGGTTTCAGCGGTAGGGCGTTCCAAGACCTGAACTTTGGTGTATAGTGCAATTAACCAATTCATGCATAATTTATTCTCTACGATCTACAAAATGTATTGTATTTTTTAGTTTATTGATTCATCGATTAATAAGGCTGTCGACTCGACTTATCATTTCAACTGGATATTAAGTGGCTTTATATATCTGAGGAATTGAATTGGATTCGATGAAAATATTCAATTTGAACTTGTTGAGCAAAGTATAGTAACTCAACTTGGACTTGCTGTATAAGGACTTTTTCCCACTTCTGCTAAACACCATAGAGGAGTACTCAGTTTAAGATTTGAAGCTAAGTAACATAAAAATTAACAATCTTTAAAAAATAGAAACAGAATAGCCAAAAATAAGAAACAAAAAGAAATATTATGCCCTTAATTTGTAACAAATAAATAAATTTTGTCGTGTATAGGATCGGCCAAGAACTAGGTTTGAAGATTACAAACCTTTTTTTTTTTTGTTTCATAAATAAAAAAACTAAAAAAACCACTGAGGCTATCTAATTTTCTAGACCAAGTAATAAATAAACAAAAGTTAATATCCATAACTTAACTTTTCAGACAATTATTATTATTATTTAACTTTTCTTATTCCTTTGCCGTCCCTCCCACTCCATGAAAATGGAAAGAAAAAAAGATGAGTTCCAATTTATAGATGGATTCTTATTCATATGAGCAATAATAATAATGATTTTAACCATGGCAATAACAATAACCCATCATTGGTTTACAATTTTTTATATAGTTATTTTTGAAAGGAAAAAAAGTGAGTTAAAAGTATATTAACTTTATTGTTCTGTTAACCTCTTCTCATGGTTTAATAACATTTAAATTGTTATATGTAATATCTACAAATTGGTATATATAATAAAGATTTTCACTCTGTCTCTTGAATATGTATAATTTGAAAATAACCTTTTAATGTATATATATATACAGCTCCTAATACAGAATGAATGATCGTTTGATGTTCCTTAGTCCTTATTTAAGAAAGTCTACATATTTTTCACTACATTTGTTAATAAAATTCGAGACATTGATTCGCCTAAATACAAAAATAAACCATTTATAAAAAGCAAACCAATGACTCTTTAAAAATTAATTTTGTAATCTTTTCAAATCGCTCGTAAAACTTTGCCAAATACCTGCAATAAAGTAGGTGCATAAGTAAATGAAATTTTTTTTTGATAAATAACGTTTATTTACTACACATTAATAGAACTGATAACATACATATTAACATATTACATATGAATTACTACAATATTAACCAAATATGTACAGATCCAGGTATATAAATCCCTATTTTTAGCTGCCAATTTTATGAAAACCTCTTTGGACTATTTTTTTAAAATCTTGTCACCTTTCCCCCAATTTTTTATAAGCATTCCTACATGGGTAGGTAGAAGATATTCCTATCGATATACCAATATAAATTCCGAAATAACTGATTGGAATGGAGTATGAGTAGTTAACTTTTTTTTGTGAATGTGTTTGGTGTGTGTGACAGAGTTATTCAAACGATCAATCCTTTTAATTAGAACAACAAAAAAACACCTTTTCAACTCCAAAATATACTTGTAGTATACTCTCTAAAGTATTTATCAATTTTAAAATACAAAACTTGGCACTGATTCCATCCTTGAAAAACAAAGATATTGCCCATGCTCATCACAATGAAATTATGACATGCTGAAAAGCAGAAACGTCAAGTCTATATAATCTAGATTATTTTGATATATGAATATAAGATATGATAAGATCATCATATATTGATTTCTAAAAAAGAGGATACCTGGCTAGAGTAGAGAAAAGGAGGTAAATATTTTGAAAAAAATTAATTTAAGATTAAAATAATTTCAATTTTTGTTTTGTTTTTGTTTTTTAAATATATTTTGGATCTTACTTTTTTGAAAATATATATGGGCAAAAAATCTTTCTTTATTTTATCTAATTTTTAATTTTAAAAACGTGCCATTTAAAAACAATACATTTCAGGAATTTATATAAAAGTCTAAGACGCCATGGACTATGGATAAGACGCGTCTGGGACACAGATCCAAAATACTCGGGTAAGCTATTAGTAAATTTGTATTATCTTAAAAGATCAGTGATCCGAACCGACTTTGTGTATTCAAACTTTTCCGGATCTTAGAAACTCGTAGAATTACGTAATAAAGATAGAATAGTTCTTGGATCTAGATCAAAAGTACACAAGTACTGTAAAGATAAATTTGTATTGTCCAAAATCCAAGATCCGAACAGGCTTGGGGGACTTTAACATTAAAAAAATCCTAAAACTTTTTAGGATCTTAAAAAGCTAATACATACACATATAGATATTATCTATAGGGAATTTACCATTTCTATTTCTCTTGATTAGTGTTTGGAGCAACATCTACATAGATAACATCGAAGTGTATCCACTGGTTATGGTACTCCCAAATGTTAATCATATAAATATTTTTGATATAAGAAGTAATAATGTAGTCGTATTAATGAAATACTGCAGGCGTGTGAATGTACACAATAAACACATTTTATGTTTGTTTCTGTTATTGGTCTTTTATGTATATCATAATTCATTTGCATTTGCAGTAATTGTTAAGATCTGAATTAAATATAAACGTTGACATGTTATTATGAATTTTGTTTCTTTTTATTAGTGGGCTCTCTAAAGACTCTTGTTATTATATTTTTTTCTTGAGGAATGTACAAAATATATGAATTGATATAAGTATTGAGTAGCTCAAAAAACAAATCAAAACAGAGAGTAACACATGAGGAGTTCTCTTCTATATTATTAAAGCAAAATTTGTCTTGAGCCGACGCCTACTTACTCTGGCCAATGTTGAATACTACCGCTAGAAACTAATAATTATGATCCAATAACAATAACATTGAGTTGTTCATTGTTTTGGCATCAGTAGAGTTGACATTTTTGTAAGGTGTGATGCTCTAATCTTGAAATAATTTTTTCGAGAGCTGACTATATTTTGACTTCTAATCGGTCTTGGTTATTATTATCAAACGTAGACAAGCTTATATTTTGCAAAAACAGCTATAAATTCATGAATAATAATATTGAATAACCGGTGTTTATTTTATATCAACCTTTTTTTTAAACAAGTTAAATATATTTAGGAATAATTTATTTGTACAGAAAGTTTATTATCAAAAAATAAAATATCAAAAAACTTCAAAAACTATATTAATTCTTTTAAAAAGATATTTTGCTATTTTACTGTTCCGAACGGCGTACCTTGAAGGGTGTACCTCAAATCATACCAAACCGTAGTTTACCGTACCATTCCAACCCTAGTAAATATGTGAATCTACGTAAGGATAAGTTGTTTAATTAAGTTTCTTAATATGGTTGGATAACGCTCAATTTTTTTTTTTTTTTTTAATTTCATGTGCTGTGTACTCA
Organism: Lepeophtheirus salmonis; assembly: GCF_016086655.4. Lineage (NCBI taxonomy): Eukaryota > Metazoa > Arthropoda > Copepoda > Siphonostomatoida > Caligidae > Lepeophtheirus > Lepeophtheirus salmonis. The sequence continues at coordinate 22,783,839 of NC_052143.2, forward strand.
ATGTAAATATTATTATATTTATTTGCAAATTTTACAGATCTGTTCATCAAGTCGATACGCAATACTTAAAAAGTGCACTTTTTTCGACAAATTCGGGCTGTAATCCCTCCAAAACAAATTTAAGTACATCTAACCCCCTCAAGACATACACACATACACAAGTTTGAATACATATTTGAGGGTCGTGATGAAGGTTTTTATTTTTTAGCGTACACGTTTTTTTAGAGTTGCAAACTGAATTTTTTTATGTCATTATTACATTACTCCTGAGGAGTTAACTTCCTTTTCTACTACATTAAATAATATTCAAAACCTGATTGAATATTTGTGTGTAGTCATAAACGACGGAGAGAAGTAACCTTAAGGATTTGCTTATAATTTAAAATTGTAAGTCTTAGTTGGACTAATAGCATAATTGAGGATTGAACATGGAGTAATTCCTGCGTATGCCCTTGTTAATTTCCTTTTCCTTATAATGAAACGTCATGACAGATAAGCTACGCTTCTCCCAAACATTATTTAAATTTTCATGGTTACCATATTAATTTTCGGTTATTTTGCTTAACTTGCACAAAATGCTTCAGATTAGAATCACTAGTTAATGTTGTGTATTATTGTTTGACACATTTTCTACAAGACAGCCCCTAACCCATACTCTTTTCATTTTCAAAATAAAAGAAAAAGAAATACCTACTTCAAAATGAGACATTGAAATTCATAATTATGTATGGGTACATATGTTCAAAGGTGTCTGAGATATTAATGAATGAATTCCAAATAAACTATTATGACTTCTTTGCAAACTATTTTGCTAAAGAAAATTAAAAGGTTTAGAGAAGAAAAAATATAATAGCGCTGACCGTCGAATTGTCATCTTTCATATTACTGTCAAAAATCCTTTGTGTTATTCTCTCTTCTTTTTTTTCTCTAAACTATGAAATGTATGTTTTTTTTAAAGTGCAAAGATATAAACTAATATACAGGGAAAATAAGTCTTAGAATTGTATGGTCTTTAATTTTTGTTCTATATGAAGTAGCCGTTTATTAGTAAAAAAATCGTTTCAGAAAAGTGTTATAGTTTGGCTGCCATACCCTTGAAATACAAAAAAATAGTAGCTAGATTCAAAGAGTGAAAAGTGCCCCAATTACCTCCGCTTCTAAATTATAACTATGAATGAATGTAACTAAAAAGAACAAGAAAAGTGGATGTAGAAGAAATAATTGATTATGATAAAGAAGTTTATTCTACATCCTCAACTGTCCCAATTTCAATTGAAATTACATTAGTCTTTGGAAGCCACAAAAAAATTTTGGCTAAAAAATCCATTAGTCTATCATACGTGATGTAATGGCAAATATTATTTAATGTCAACGCAACAGTATAAAACAGGTGAAATTTTCATCATAAAAGTCAAAAGGTAAATTTACCATTATTACATTTTGACCATCCAATAAATTTCAATCACTCCACTATGCATTACTTATCACATGTACACTTTAAACTGTTTATTGAAGATGATCATACATCTTTTTGAGTGAAGTACATATATTTATAACATTCTATGTAGACACGGGCATAGCTTGCTGGAGGGCCGGGTGGATCAGTTTCCTCTGCCAAATCCTCAATAATTATGATATTTATGTATAATTAACAGGGCATCAAGCTCAACTCGGCGCTGTGGTCCGAAGGTGATTTGTTATAATGTAGCTGTCTGATGACGTCTCTTTTTTTTCGGCAGAAACATTGTTCTATCAACAAACTCTAGTAGAGGTTAGGGTATCACAGCGACAGCTGCTCGATATAAAAATAATATTGAATTTACAATTGCGGAACGGCATTGTGCAGTGACGATGATTTTTATCCACAACAATATGAAGCTTTTAAATAGGGGGATCTCAAATGTGACTGACGTCCAAATCCATAATGTAGAATAAGACTCAGTATCTTTGGACGTCTCAGGAAGCTCACTGAAGTAAAGGAGAGAGTACTGCTATGACTTTGTTTGGAAGGAAATGAGGCTTTTCAGCAGTCCAGATCTTAATCTGATTGATTATTTTCTCTGGGGCTACGTTAAATGTAATACAAATTGAACATATCATGCCATCAATGACTTTGTGATTGCCTCCATCTAAGAGACAATTACCAACATCCCAAGTAACTATCTCATCAACACCTGACACTCCTTCCGGTCCTGGATCCAGACTGTGATTGATGCAGCAGAACAATGTATGAAATGAGCTCTTTTTCAAAGTTCATTTGACATTACAAGCTAATTTCCAAGTAAATTTGTCGCAAAATGTGTCTTCAGTGAATTTTTAAAGATTTTTTTTTAATTGCACCAATTTGATCCTATTGTAAATATAAGTAATTATCTCCTCCTCCTAGTACAAATTTGGAACCATTGGCATCTTTCATAGAAATTTTAAACACCAACTATACCTGCATGTAGGTACATATCATATTTTATAACTATAGTGTGTTTAAAGATATCAACGTAATTGAGACATTATCAACAAACTATGGACATATAAATACAAACACATCCAATCTGATGTATAAGGATTATAAAGCAATGGAAGATCAAGACCTTTTTCGATAGATAATACCATGATCTATAGATGTTCTCATTGATGCCTTTATCTACATATGTACGGATTTGTCTTGTCATTATATACTTACATATATATTTATAACCTACAAAGATTTGTCCTTATAAATATACATAGACACAGACATTGGTACGTTTGTATACATGAGAAAACGACATTATCTTTTCTTTGGCAATAAAAAAAAAATGTGTATGTCTTTGTCCATGTATAAGATAAGCCTTCCTTTTGAAGCATTGTTATATAACTGATAAAAGTATTTCTAAATGGCACCTTTTGGTGTTTGAATAAACAAAACTTTATTATGTATAAGGAATATTATAAATATATTAAAATATTTATTCCCTTTAAAAGCATCGTGTCGCAAAATTTGATTTTTTTCAAATTTTGATGATAAAAATAAATAAATAAATCTTAAATTGATTTTTTTTAGAGTAAAAATCTTACAAATATCTATAAAACTATTACATATTACTATGATGCAACTCCTTTTCGTTTTGTTTAAAATGCATAAATTCCCTGATGCAACGTTTTAATTATAGATTGTGGCAAAAAATATGTATGTATATGCATTTACATAGAAAGGCTTTTGTTCTATGCAAAAAATAAAATTATTTTAACACTATTTGGTCACAAAAGGCATAGAGAGGATTATAATGAAGTAAAGATGTTTGTCTCACATTAACTGTGGGTGTTTTTGTTTTTTTCGCTTTTTTAAATAAATAGATTTTTGTTCCATCTCATAAATTTCATTACATCAATTGTTTAGTCTTAAATGTGGAGTAATGTATTTCTTAGTTGCATAAAAAATATGTAACTTGATGTAAATTAAACAACACACCGACAAAAATGTATTTATGTACATAATAATTGTAATAAAAAATAGAACCATCTTTAATTAAAAATATGTACGATTACATTTTTGTAAATACATTTTGACAAACATTGGACTACGCGCAACATTTACACAGAGAAGTGCTTCTGAACTTTCTAGTGTAATATAAATTTTCAGTCATTCGATTGTAATCAATCATCATCAGCGTGTTTAGTGGTAAGAAGTTGAAGGTCAGAATGGTTAACCTTTATGAGTGACGAATGCAATGAAACTTATATTCGTTTTCCAAATCAACAGTAGCCAAAATTTGTAACGAATATCTTTGAAATTAAGATATTTAGACATTCCTGGAAATATGTATTTTGCTAAGAAACCGATGTTAGATAAAATATAAATTTAAATACTCATTGAAGAGATTTCTACACAAAAGTGAATAGCTTATATATTTTAATTAAAGGTATCTTGATTCAACCTTGATAATAGTCTATAGACTCACTCAATGATACGAATATATATTCATCGTATTAGGAGTTGTATTTTTTGCCTTGATTATGACTTTTCCATATTCTACCTACATATTCAGCACAAAAAATACAAGTTTATAATTTGTCTGAATTAACTACGAGCAAAAAATGTTGAATTATGTAGGTACATTTTTAAAAATTACCGTGGAAATGAATAAGAAACGCCCTTTCACGGAATCTTGATTAGAAAAAAAAAATACATCTTTTTATGATTATTATAGGTACAAATGGGTCTATAATTTTTTTGTGCATTTAGTTTGAAAGAACACATATTTTTATTATAATTTTTTTTAGCCCTTTTTTGTTGTTAATATTTCAATTAAATCTTCAAATTAATCAACGGATTCCTGACCACATGTGTTTGATTGATAAGGGCAATTTGTATAGGTGGTTTTAATTATATTTGTTAAAAATATTTCATATGTGTATTCATAGAGACGGATACGACTTAGAAATAGTTTTTAGTAATCATGGTATACAAGAATGATACAGCAAGATTCAAATCTATGATAGTGAATAAATCAACTTTATGTGACAAATTATGTTCATAAATAATTTTTAATTAGTTATTTCAATTTATGTATTTTTTAATTCAATTATATTAGTCAAAGAATCCTTAAAAACCTATAAGAAAAAATGATTTAAAATATATGCATGAAAAGTTTATTAATAGAGTTTGGATGCAACCAGAATATATAATTATCTGAACACTTTCATGGTCATTTTTTTTTTAAATATCAAAGTAATAGATTGTTATTTATAATTTGTGATAATAATTTATTCGAAATACAAAACTAAAAAAATTAACCTATAAACATATAATTAGACTAAGTGATGGAATAAAGAAGAAAGTGCAAAATATTGAGTTCATTTAAATAAAGTTTTTCTTTGATCATTCAACAAAACTTTTTTAACTTTATGAGAAAGATTTTTGTTAATAATAATGTCTACATACTTATTTTTATACGTTGTTTCATTCTCCAATTTGAAGTTTTTATATAATTAAATGGTTTAAACATATTACATAAGTATAAATATGTAATTTATGGATAAACTGTTTGTTCTTTAATATATGTACCTACACCTAATAACGTGGATAAAAAAATAGTAGGCCATTATAGATAGAAAGATTGATTGATATTTTTATATCAGTTACAAAATATCAGGTTGACAAGTGTAACGACTTCAAACATACTAAAAATATGACATTTATGGAATATAAAAGAGTAACAATGAAAATTACAGCACTTAAAAATCAATATCATAAATTAATGTATCTATGTATATATATTTTTCTTTAAAAAATGTGTATTCCACATCATACGGTTACCATGGGCCTTTGTAGTGTAGATTTATAAGGCAAAGTGAGAGGACTCACTCATTGATAATACGTCATCAGGTAAAGGTTGACGTATGACCAAATAAATGTATTCAATTAATTATTTCTAAATATATTTTCCAATTAATTTTGGCGTTATACCAAATAGAAAAAATATATGAGCAATATAAATTAAAAGCCATTAACAATGACGTCAGGGCCCCTATAGAAAATCACTTTATCTCACAATAATATTTTTATAGATACAGTCACTTGGTCATATTTACAAATTTTATAAATAATTATTATTGGATTATGAGTCAGTTTCTTCACTTTAGTCCTTATAATCATTTTTATCTCAGAAATGCAAAAAATCAATTTGAACTTTTAGATCCTTGCATTCGAATGGTGAAAGTAAATTTTTTTACAAGGCTCCGTTTTTGTTCTACATGTATTCATGTATTCTACATGAAGACTACAGTCTTCGTTCCTTCCAGTTCAGTCCTACAACTTTTAATTTTGGTCCTGGATAACATCGCTCAACTTTATTTCTTATTTATATTATCAATTCCAGTAGTGGCAGTACGAAGAACCGATGCTCTTAAGGATCGGTACCAAGGACTGACTGATACTATCGGTTCTAAGACTTTATTGGATTGAATACATAAGGACTGACACAGCACAAAAAATACATAGGTATATATTATATCGCTTTTCATTTCTGATATTACATAATGAACTCTCACTTAAAACTTGAAAAGATGTAATTCCACAATGGCACAATAATAGGTATTTGTGCCTACATATTACATGAAGCATTGATCAAAGTTAATCCAAAGAAAAATATAATTATTGACAATCTATGAGTAAATTTAAAGACACATTGCCCTATTTCAATGATCAAAATTTAGAAATTAACATAAATATTTGATTCAGTTACTTGCTTATTAAATATACAAACATATTAACGAATAAATATTTTGGCATCTTCTCTGGAATTAATTTATTTTGTAAACGTTCGGTAATGTAAAAAAATATTTTTTTTAATCAATGATAGTGCGTTATAATACGCTTGTACTCAAGTGCACACATTGAAAAAATAATGTATGTTTTTATGTGGATACAGCTTCTTCGGTATGTACGTACACATCCAAATATTTCAACTGAACAGCAAGAAATTTAAATCATCTACACATGTGGCAAAAAAAAATTGGTATCTTTCTTCTATATTTGAGATTGAGATCTAAAATAAATTATAAATTTCGATAATAGGACTGTCATTCAATGTGTGTTCGTTTCCCCCCAAAATATTTAATAATCAGAAAAATTATTCGAAAAAAATTGGTAGATTTTTAAAAATTTTGTGATGAAACGACGAAGCTTTGATCATTTTTTCCTTACACAAGAAAGTATCTTGTTAAATAAGGGTGTATGAATTACTCTATAACTAGAGATGGATTTTCTTTAAGAGCGCGAGAAAAGGGCGGCAGTGAGACATATGGTACTACCACATTCAGACCTTTGTTAATATTGGATGTATGTTTGATGATTTTAGAGGTAGAAAATGAATTACTGCCATAAAGAAAAGAACGTTCTACATACAAAATAGCATTAGTGCAGGGAAAATATTCTAATAATATTTGAATTCATGTATATTTATTTAATTATGCATTTATAAAACAATTTACATCGAAGATAGGCGAGAATTCGTCTTTAAGAGTGAGATGTTAACTCTACGACTATGTAAATAATGAGAAAAAAAGAAAAAAGAGCACACGCATCATCCTTTTTTCCTATTCTAATCGCTATACTTAGTTTTTTCTTTACAAACCTCCCCTCGTAAGGTGGTATTATTTTTCCAGAGAGAGAGATATGTTTATTTTTCTAATCACTAAACTGTGTTATTTCTGAGCTGGGCAGGGCAGGTCTCTAAATAAAAAAATCATAAAATATTTTATTAATTTCTTTATCTTATTCCCACCAATTGGAAATCTTTACATTGCCCATCATAGTCATTAAGTAAAAGTATTTTTTTTTATAATTAAATCAGTACTTATCATGTTTTCATAAGTCCATAGTATATCTTTAAATGTACAACATGAAAGCATAGTATAACTCAGAATATGTTTTTCTTATTTGATTTGATTTTTTTGAGAAACTACTCTCTAATCTATTTGCTAAGAGATACTAGAGGTAATAGACGAATCCATTAAGAGCTATTTTTACAACTGATTGTCTTAGTCGAAAGTGTATATAGTCTCAATTATTCCATGAAAAGTACTGAGACTTGTCTCTATGTAGTCATTAAAATACTTATAATTGATCAAGATGATGTTGTACATAGAAAACTTTATTTTATAACATTTTTTACTTTAACAATGTGCATTAACTATGAATCTGCCACCATCAGCCTCAATAACAGCCTACAACTGCCTCTGGTATCCCTTGCACACATTGGCAATATAGTTTTTTTCATGATCTCCACTGCCGGTTAATGGATTCCTTCAGTGCATCAATATTCGGATGACGGATTTTGCAGGCCTTCTTCTCTATTTGCCACCAAATGGAGTAATTAGTGGATTGAGATCTGGCCTGTAAGGGGACCAAAGGTTCTTAGACAGAAGTTCATGATGCTATCACTCTTGTACAATATTAGCAGTATGGGCCGGAGTCTCGTCCTGCTAAAAATTCGTACTTGGCCTTGTTGGACTTCATCATGGTGTTAGTGATCTATGGGACCACATTTAGCAGGAAACCAAATTGGAGGCATTTCTTCTCCAGTTGATGCCACAGCCCCCCCCCCTAATAATAATGGAGGGCAGATATTTCGTCTTGTTAACTGTCCTTATGGTGTTGTCAGCCTTGCCAAAGAGTACCACCTGATCATTTTGCTTGTCGTAGACAAAGTCAACGGTAAAGGTTTTTTCATCAGAGAAAAAAATTACCCAGTTGCTATTGTGCTTCAGATCATTTAAGAGTTGCTGACATCACTGAAGACAGAGTTCATTTAGAAGTTGGGACAGGAGTGGAGATTCAGTTATTCTAAGCGCTATTCCTCAGCCTTTTGGATGACCTTACCCACAGTCGACCAATGCACCTTCTTCTCCTTGGCGTACTCTGACATCTAAGGCCTTTCATTGACTTTAAATGGATCCATGATGTCTTCAGGGTTAACTTTTGGTGGGGTTTCCACTCTTAGGTTTGTCTTTAAGGGAGTCCCCATCAGCCAAAGAATTTTTGACCCGACAGACTGTGGCCTTACTGTCGTTTAAGGTATTCATGATGTCCAAGGTGGTCCTGCCGGCACGGATTAAATTGGCTATGATGGTTCTTCTTGCCTCCATCATAACATATACAGAACTCTTTTTTTTTTCAACCAAAGGCTTAGAATCTAAGCTATTCAAAAATAATCAGATTTTCAAGATTTAATCAAGAAGATCTATTCCAAACTATATTTTTAGAACGTATCATTACTTTTTCTACACCTGGTATCTTTACTTGTATTAGTTATTTATTACAATTACAATTTTTATAAAAATATTAATTTTTACACTATAATTGATGAGCGACTTTATCGAGAAATATTGAAAAAAAATTTAATAATATTTACATCAGTATATTTAAAAAAACGCTATGCACTAAATATGCTTATTGAAGTACAATTATGTTTATAGAAAGGAAATCACGGAAATTCTTCATATCCTGAATGATCTTGATACAAAAATATTAGCCATTGGTAAAATAATTATACATATATTTATAATGAATATGAAAATACAGTATCCAATGTTTATTTTGATGCTACAAATGAAGAACTTTCATGGAATATAAAACGACTTTTGAACACAAAATGGGATTTTACTTCAAATTTGTATTTCAACTATTCACAAAATAATGAGGATGTTGGACCAGTATCTACTATCAGATAAAAAAATGGCAAAACTATTCCTTCTTGCAAATTAGTCAAACCCGTAATTTTAACATTATCATTAGAAAAAAATATATATGTGCATTAATATGTTTTATATCTATAACGGTATATATAGATTTTTACGTGACCGTTTTTTGATAGAAAAGAGGGAAGAAAAGTAAATGAGCTAACAGTGTATATTTAGATGTACACCCTCAAAATCAAAAGCTATTACATTCAAAAAGTGTATGTTTACTAATTGGTAAACGATAAGACATTTGAAACTAAACTGCATGCATTATGCAATAATGGGCTAATAACCAATATTTGTGGAGTACCTACGGTATTTTTATAAGATTTTAATTTTTTATTTGGTTTATATATAATATATAGTACATATACAGGGTTCGGAAGCAAAACGTGGACTGTTAATAAATACTAATTATGTAATTAAAATGGAGAGGTTTTATGATTTTCCCCTGTTTGTTTGTTTTTCGGAATTTCCTGTTCTTTCTGTATAAGTCAACAATAATAAACACTTATCAAATCTTTCATCATGAGTGAGCAAGAAGCAAAAAGGCCGAGGATATCAGACCTTCTGGATGCCAAAATTGAGGTGGCAGAGATTATGGACATTGTGAAGTGCTCCAGAAGCCTCATTTTAAGGTGGCCAAGATGAAAAAGGAAGGAAAATACCTCTGAAGGAAAGAAGAAAGTGGGGGACGCAACTTGAAATGGGATTCTGAGTTTCTGGGAGAACTGAAGGAGAAGATGAAGGAGGAACCCAAAAAATCCATGAATCGCCTCTCTAACGAGTTTGACGTGGACGAGGGGACAATCAGGAGGACTGTGAAGGAGAACTTGGAGTTGTCCTCTTACATAAGGATCCCAGCCATCTTTTGACGGACACTCTGAAGGACTGCAGAGGTGCAACAAAGTTTTGCATGGATCAAGGCAAATGGATCATCCGTCCAAACAATGATCCTGGGGTTTGTGGCGTCCGACGGCAAGAAAATACCTCCCTTCTTTTTTTAAGCCTGAGGAGAAAATCAGCCCAGGTGCTGAGGTTCACCATACTGCCATGGCTCAAGGCCACCTACCCAGAGGACAGCTGTGTGCGGGCCCAAGATTGTGCTGCATCCTCGCACACATCGGCCAAATGCAAAACTTTGTAGGGCCTAGTATATTTAATCAAATCTGTGGAGATTTGTAACTGCACGGTAAACTTTTTATCATCAATTATTCTCCTCAGAATATTACTATTTTTCTTTTCCAACCCATAGGGAGGCCCAAACACTTACTATACAGCTCCCAAAGTCCATTCACAGCTGCAACAATGTTTAGGGGGCCATCTCAACGTGCCACGGGCAAGGAGTTAAAAAATATTTTGTAGAATTAACAAGTGGAAATCTTATTCTACTGTCGTTGAGCAATTCTTCCGAATTTAAATTATTACCTGTTAAAATATATCGTGTGATTGCATGTTCTAATAAAATTGAGTAATAAATTTTTATTTATGTTTTGTATAATTATATCAATAGTTGGGTCATTTCTAAAAGTAGGGGTGAGCATCCAAATTATTCTCTGAGCTAAGCCCCAAATTGGAAAGATTAAAGATTTAATCGTGTTCGTCGATTAGTCCCCATCATAAGCCAAATGTACAGTTTTCGGTTCGTTATACTTCTTTTCCATTCTACTCCTGACTTTCTTGAAATATCCAGAAAAGTTTTGGAGTAAATTTTTGGGACAATACGAGATAGTTGGGTTACTCCAGCACATATACAAGATTTAGGTATTTTCATAGCTTTGATATAATTCTTATAAAACAAACTGTTAAGCCATTTTTCTTCTTCAGAAATAGTTTTTTAAGCTAGTTACGGACTTGCTGTAGCACTATATAGAATTAAATGTATTACCAAATTGTTATAAAAGTCAACACTTTTTTTAAGGTTGAATATTTTCCAAAAAGTGATTCTTTTATTGACTGAGGTCCAAATTTCGTTCCAGTTATATTCATAAAGACAACTGCTATTCTATTTTCTATCAAGATTTCCACCATTCTTCTAACTTTACAACTTCTAACTTTAAGATCCTCGTCAGGGTTCCAGGAGGCCGAAGATAAAATAGTTATCTTATATTTATTCACAGACAATCCTGCTTTTTCTTGAAACTTTCGAAAATAATTCAGTGGAACTTTTATTCTTGCAAATAGCAAAGACTCAGAATTCGGCTCTACGGTTAAAGTTACATCATCTGCATACAATTCAATAATATCCCTCAAAGCTAACTCAAAATTATCTGCCCCTCTTTGTTACATCTAAAACGAGTTCTTCGAATGCAACTATGAAAAGAAGTGGAGCTGAGGGGCATCCCTGACGACAGGTATTTTCTAAGATGATTGGATGGCTTTCAAGTCCATCCAATTAGATAGCCAAGGTGATGTTACATAGCAAAGTACGTAAGGGGTTAAAAAAAAACGTTTCGGAAGGAACTTTTTTACAGATCAAAGAATTTGCTATTATTGCTCCAAACTTCTTTCTACTTTCCACTTTGTCAATTGCAGCTTGAATTTATTGTGAAACATCAGAAATTTTCCTATTGAACAAAAATCCTTTTGTTCAATCCCAATTTTTGTGAAGAATTGGTTTCATTTGTTTAGCCAATACTCCAGAGAAAATCCTATATGAGTCATTCAGAACAGTATTGATCTCCAATGACTATAATTTCCCCCATATCATTTTTTTCAGAATAAATCCAATTCTTCCTTTAGTCTGTGATTTGAATAGTCGTCCAAACTTCTCCATAGAATGTCCAATTTTTAAAAGATACGAGACTTTACTTTCTCTTTCACTATTTTTCATTACTTATTTATCATATTTATCTTCATCTATTAAAAAAATCATTCAGAAGACAGAAAACTGTCAGATTATAAATAATATATGTATTTTTAATTTTTTTAATCAGCATACAAAAACACAGTTCAAGAACTGTTTGACAAAGGACAATTTGCCAAACAGACATATCGCCAGAGGAGAATTACGGACATTCGGTTGACAAATAATAATTTTGAATATTGATATATGCAATTCAATATTTGAATTCATTTTAAAAGAATAGTAAGAGTGTAATTAAAAGATATTGTTCATATGCTGTAAATGTCATTGATGAGTGTTCTTTTTCTGAAACATATTTTTTTATAAATTATATTCATTAATCATCATTATATAATCACAAAACAATTATGTTTTTGGCCAATAGTAGGCTCACATATACCTAAATATACATATTATTATAGAAATACTGCAAAATATTTAAATTTACGTACATATATTTGTCAATTTTTTTCACATATAAGGCAATTAATATACCGGGCCGTGGAAAATTATTTACCGATGATGGAAACATACTTTTTAAGAGGTTTTGTGGCAACCAATCTGATTGTTTCGTATTTTTACTTTTAAAATAAACAAAAATCCTTCCTGTGAGAGCGTAACAACTTCCACAGGTGAGACCATGTCCAATCAGGGAACAAAGAGGATCGAAATTGCAGCCCTCCTCCGAGCGGGAGTGCCTCATAACAACATTAAGGAACAGGTTGGGGCCTCGTTGAAGACAATTTACAACGTTTCCAAGCGCTTGGAGGCTGGGGGTGATCTCAAGCATTCCCCTGGGGCTGGCAGGAAGTCCACTGTCTCAACAAGGCAAGTAAAGGCAGTGTTCAAGAGGACTCCCCACAGGTCCATTGCCGACATGGCCAGAAAGATGGGAACGTCGAGATCAACTGTTTCAAGGGCATTGAAAAGGGCTGGAGGAAAGTCCCTGAGGCGTACTGAACGTCTTCTGCTAACTGAATGTCAGTGAGAAGTCAGACTTGAGCGTGCCAAGAAAATCTTGAATGATATCAAGAGCTCATCTGGACGCATCATCATTTTTTTTAGATGAGAAACCTTTTACGGTCGATCCTGTTTTCAACAGGCAAAATGACCGTGTTGTGAGCTTTGGAGATGTGCTAGATAAGTACGACTATGTGACAACAACAAAGCACCCTTCTTCGGTGATGATATTGGGTCTTGTGGCCTCCAACGGGAAGGCCATGAAGCCAGTATTGTTTCCCACTGGCTACAGATTAACAGCGGAGGATTATGTGAAGATTCTGGCGTCCAAGGTCCTTCCGTGGATCAAATCCATAGTTGGTAACTCTCCTGGGGTTTTTCAACAAGATAGAGCACCCGCCCACGCTTCCAAGAAAGCTTAAGAGTGGCTCAAGGACACCATAAGATTTTGGCCCAAGAAATACTGGCCCCCTCTGAGCCCAGATCTGAACCCACTAGACTTCTCTATCTAGGCGCACGTGGAGACCAAGGCCTGCAAAAAACGATACAAGAACATAAATGCTTTAAAGGCTGCTGTCAACAAGGCCTGGGCTTCCATGGACGCCGATTACATCCAGCAAGTCTGTGGCAGCTTCAGTCGTCGCTTGACCAGTGTCATTGAGTCAAATGGTGGCTACATTGATTAAATTTGATCACAAACTATTTTATTATTCTAAACATGTATGAATAAATTGTTTCTCAAGTCATTCGAAATGTCATTATTGTCCGCGATATGTTCTGAACAAAAATCGGTAAATAATTATGCACGGGCCGGTAGCATGAATAGCGGCAGTTAAGGAAAATGAATGACTCACCTATGAGCATACTTAATTAATTTAAACTTCATCTTTTTTAATAGCACTAAATGTCAAGTAATTTTTGATTTTAAAATAAAAAATCAAGTTTAATCATGTGCAAATACAAAGGTATGAATAGTTACGAAGCTGTAAATTTATATCTTTAAACCAGTATCGAAAAGGCTGCAATTATTTATCCTATTTTTTTATCAACAAAAAGATTAGAAATATGGGTTTAATATTGTTTTCTTTGAAAATGTGACTATTTTTCTCAAAAATTACTAAGCTTTTTTAATAGGCATCTGTGGAACAAAGGTCCCTTAATTTAAAAGAATGTATTTATCTATTAAGAAACGTTAAAAATCTTATTCAATCTTTCTTTTAAATAACTTTTCTAAGCGTTAAAAAAATGGTATGAGCTTTGTTTACTTATATTAGTTTGCAAACAAAGCAACAGAGAGTGTCACCATCTTGCGGGAAAATAATACATCTCCCGAAATTTTTTATTATATAATATCAAAAAGAAGTATGTTACTTCTGTAAAGGGCGATGTGAATTTTTATTTAAAATTCACAAAAGATAAAAAGGAATTCCCTATTTAATTTTTCTATGTTGCACTCCCAAGCTTCAAACTATCACACCATCATGCGGAAAGACTGTTTTTAAATATTTTCAAGTCCTATTAAGAAACAAATGTTCCCCTAATTGTCAAAGTTTTGCTTCATTTTCTTGGTGAATAGTTTTTAGAAAAACAATTAATCCCCATGTTTTATCCCATTGGATCAAGTAATCATATTTATTAAAGTAAGCTTGTACGGCTTTGCCCGGGACATTAAGAATTTTAAATTAATTCTGAACTCGTTTGCTTCATATAAGATAGCAAAAAAAAAAAAAAAAAAATACCGTGTGTTGAACTATTGTTCGTTCATTCTTCATATTATTTTCAAAATTCCTTGTCTTTTTCTTTCTTCTTTTCTTTCTTATCTCAAGCTTAAAGTCTACTTTCTAAAAAAGTGTGCAAAGATATAAAATGCAGCAGGACTTATTCTTAAAAGTTTGCCAGTTCTATCTTTTGGTTTATATTAAATAGTCAATTGTTTTCATAAGATTTGTTATTAGAAAAATACTATTTTAAGGGCATCGTGGTCTTAATGCCCCCAAAAAATGTTACCAAACCCATTTTTTGAGCCTTAAAAACCTACTTGAAAATTTTCAGCAAAATTCATTTTTTTTGGTTTGGGCGTGATTCCGAAACAAACACAGACAGAAATTCAAATTTAATATGTAGATAACATTTTATACAATATTTTTTGTGATAGTGGTATTTAATTTTCAAAAACATATCAAAGGAAAAAATCCAAAACAAAAGCAACTCTTCTATATGTATGTATGTAATTGACTCAAGAAAAATGGCACATTTACCGTAAGATCCGTTTGAATCTTACATGAAGTAAATACCAAGGTGAATAGAAATACAAGGTTAGACCATCATGTAATCGTGTTTGCTAGAAGTTTCAATCTGATTTATTGTACCAACTGCTCTGTAGGACAGGCAGGTTTTGACCAAATGCGTAACCAGTCATAGTCTATGACGTCACTATGACTAGAATTTTCAATTTATTGTATGTTACTGACTGATGGGTAAGAAAAACAGATTTTGACAAAACATGCAACCACTCATCTACTATGTCGTCAATATTAAAAGCGTGATGGAAGTCAAACATCAGTTGCACACGCGTTATGGTATAACCTAATATTTCTATTAACCTTGGTAAATACATAATAAATAATCCAGTGGGCAATAGTTCAAAATGAAATAACTGTTGTCATCATGTCAGTGCTGCCTAACACAGCAAAAACGAAAGGACGACAGTTCAAAGCCTAAAAGAAGAATGAAGAAATTATTTTAACGTTAGGTCCAACTTTATAAACAAGTGATATACATACTATAAACAACTCATATATTTTTTTTAACTTGTTAACTTCTAATTAATAATATGAATTACTGTAGTTCAGTTCTTTTTTCAGGCTATATAAATCGTAAAATAAGTTTAAGATATAAAAACGTAGGAGCTATGATAAAAAAGCCAATACGATTTTTGGCACAGTGAGAACCCTATTTATATAAAACATGTTGCCAAAGTTTCATATTCATAAGAGTTGATCAATTTTAGTTATTGTTGATCAAGCTTTGTGTAAAAATACATTTAAGCGAAGTTGAAAATTTTAGTGTGAGACGAGTATATATATCTTAGAATCAATTCTTAATTTACTCATGAATTTGAGCTAGTATGCCAAAAATCATCAAAACCTGAGAGGGTCGTGTGACATGCCCTCGTGATTTGACATAGAATGACCTTTATTCTATTATATAACGGAATACTTAAAAAGTAAAAAAAAAAACTCAATGACGTCATCTATTGATCTAAAAAGAATTCAGGAGAGGAAAAAATGTATAATAGGTATATATGACTTTGAAGACAACACAGGTTGAGATGCTTTTTATCTGTTATTTGAGAACTTTGTTGAATACATTCAGATTATGTTGGTAATTTTACGTGGCGTGTTCTTGACCCCGATTTTATCTGCAAAATGCCTTGAATCCGTTCAAAGGACCTTTCCCCTGAGGGTGATTGCCTCTTAATTTCTGAGATCAGTCCTCCTGTCAGCGAAACATACACCATACGATGCTCCGATGTATACTTCCAAGGTTCGACGAGGAGTAATCAGAGACCTTTTTGTTGAGGGCTGAGTTCATTTTCAAATCCCATCACTTTCTATGACAAACGACAAAAATGATCTTGTTGTCGCAAAAAAATTTAACCTATTATAATTCCTAGAATTTTTTCTCTCATTGGTCTGTCCTTAGAGTATCTTTATCCATGACGTTGTTGTAAATTTTACTTTTTACATGTTGTGTACAAATTCAAATTTAACGTCTACCTCGTGGTTAACTTTATTGGATCTTGCAACATTTTATCGGAAAAAACAATTAAAAATGGCCCAAAATCTATTCTCATCAAGTGATGTAGAATTTAGAGTACCCTTAATCTACATCTTTATAAAGTATAATATCTATGTACTTACCGGATTTAGGATACCGGTAATTTGGAGACTAATTCCGTCTCAAAAGAATGTCTGAACTCGACAGATACCCGCTGCATAAACTAAATGATTGATTTCTCACAAAGCTTGGAGGCTCGCCTGTATTCTCCAAACTGGGCCTTTGTAAGGCATAACATCAAATCCTTTTGGAACCTAAGGACCTGCACAAGACTGCCATTGTAACTCCAGTAGGACTCTTCGAGTAAGCTCGGAAGTCTTCAGATTAAAAAATGCAGCCCAGTCCTTTCAGCGCTTTATGACCTCATGAACATTCCAGGGAGTGTTATCTACTTTGACAAGATATTATTGGCTTCCCAGTAACTCGAGGAACTTCGGAAGCTACTGTTCAAAGTGCTATTGAAAGTCACCTCTAGCGTTTATATCCGACACCCCGTTGAAAGGTATGGGTATGTCACTTGAGCAGTGGGTTGATGGTGCGTGGGCTCCATTAGCCTTTTGGTCCAAATCTCTCACCGAAACAAAACAAAACTATCCTGCGTTTGCCAGGAAGCTCTTGGTGTTAAAAAAGCATTATCCTACTTCTGTTCGTACTTAGATGGAGTTAAATTATCAATATTTACTGATCACAAGTCGTTACTACCGGGTCTGGAGCCTCGTAATCCATGCTGGACTTCCAAAAAAATCGAATACTTTGCATTCATAACAGAGTTTCACTGCAACATCTTTCACAAATCTGGCTAGTCCAATTTAGTGGCTATACATTATCACAGCTCGTAGCACCGGTCCCACCAGAGGTATTTCTCTACCTTGAGGAGCTTATATGTCACCAGGTATTGTCCGATCCTCGGAGTTTGGATTTTCAATCCAAGCAATTTACGAGGAGAGATTTTGGGAATTAAACACTTTTGGGTTTTGGTTCACAATAAAACTTTAGAGCTATATTTTTGTATGTAGAGCTAAGGAAAATAATTTTCGAAAATGCATGTAGTCTCTCATATCCTGGCTTTACGTTGACTCTACGTGAAAGAGGAAGTAATTTGCATGGCCATGTCTGAGGGCTGATATCAAGTCTTGGACCGGTGAGTGTTTGTCCTGTCAAAGAAACAAGCCTTTAGTGCACACAAAACCTTATGGAACAAAGCCATTTAATCAGAATCCAGGTACTCTAAGTACCATCCATATCAACCTCTATGGGTGACTACCTCTATCAAAGAGATATCGATTCCTACAAAGAGTTTTGGATAGAAGCACTTCCTTTAAAAGAAACTAATACAGAAACTATTATTAGTATCTTTTTCGCAGGATGGGTATCGATATTCACTGTGATTCAGAACATACACTCACATCGAGGAATTCATTTTACTGGTTCCCTATAGAAATGCTTGGGGCAACTTCTTATCTCGAGGAGCATAGTCACCACCTTGTATCACCCTGAGTCCAACAGCATTATTGAGAGGTTTTACATGACTTTAAAGACTTATTTACCCTCAGGAATGTACTAGGAAGGTGAATCTTGGGTAGACACTCTTGCATTTGTGATGTTGGGCCTTCGTACTGCCATCCCAGCTATTCCAGGATTAATATTTTCTCCAAAGTACTTCGTCTTGGCTTCATCTCAGAGGCTACCGCTATCGTTGACAGAGCGCACTAGTGCTCCCCACGATAATAGCTTGTTTCAGAGCTTAAATGAGATGAAGCGTACTTCAACAAGAATTATCTGTGAGCCTCCGGCGAGAGTGAGGACCGCGCTGGAAGCTCTTAAGAATCGGATTGTGCTTTGGTCAGAAATAAGCCAATTAAGCGACCCTTTGGCTCCCTTTTAAAGTCCTTTGTAAGCCATTAGTGTATACATGGGATATCCAACCAGCTTTGTGTCAATCAACAACTTGAAACAAGTTTTCAGGAACTAGGAATATTCTTCCTACATTCAAGGACGACTCTCAGTGATAAGAATCTGCATTTAAAACTATATACTTTTATTTACTCCATATTTCATTTTATCTTATTAATTTATTTGCGTGTAACTAATTTTATTATTTTATTTTCAATTATTTTACACATAAATTAATGGGTTGTAATTGACACAGACTGTTGGGGGAGTATTATACTACTTTGAAGACATGACAGGTTGATATCTCTTATATATGCTATTTCAGAACTTTGTTGAAATGCATTCAATGACGTAAGAAATTTGACAGATGCAGTTTTACGATAGTATTTTAATGAATGTATTTATATTATAACTTTGGAACAAAGTGGTTGAGTGTACGTACCTAGAGCTGTAAAATGCGTATGTGGGATTTCATAATTATTTAAACAAACTACATGAATATGATGTCTATTCATTCATTCTTTTCTTTGTTTAAAAAAAAATTTCACATATTTTTTGAAGATGAGTGTAATCCTGTGTCATTTATTTTCTCTTATAAAAATGTTCAAAAATATATTTGAAATATGTATTATGTATATTCATATAAAAGCTATCTAAAAATACTAATGAGTTCATTTCTTATTCATGAAGAGGATGCGTGGTTGTAAGATAGTATAACTACTTATTACTTGTACTACTACTGCCTTTTCTTTACAAAGCCTCTAAACCATATTTAGAAGGGATGTAGCTGTTCCAAAAATTTTGGCATCATACAATCGAAGTACGTATCGGGATCTTTGCTAAATGACATCATTATTTATCAATCATTACCAATATATACAGAAAGGGGACCCAAAACATACAATAGCATTTAATCACAATTTTTATTCAATTGTTTTTAATTACGAAATTTCATTACGTAACCAAAGGATAACTGACACAAAAATAAATAAGTTTTGTTTTTATCACATTTCTATAAATGTAAAAATCTCGGAACAACAACCAAAAGGGAACGGGTGAGCAATATTTTTCGGCTGGTGTTAATCTGCGTATTTCCGGAGCACACTCACACTTAACTACTTAATAAATAGAAGGTTATACCCAAGTGTAGCTATTGACTGGGATAGCCACCGATTTTATATCTTTTCAAGTGAAGTACCAAAAACAAAAAAGATTAATAAAGTCAATAGTGCTGAAATATCATCAAAGAATTATGATATATTTGAGCAGTATTTTTTTTAATATATGTTTATATTCCCTTAAATTGAGACCTTTTATTACGAGATAACGCATAATTCAGCAATATCAATGATAAAAAAAAGGAATAAAAAATATTAATTTTAAAATTTACTGTAAGACTGAAGGGCCGATGTATCGGCCCTTAAGACTGTTAAATAGTAAAAAAGATTGCACCGATTAAAAAAACAACTGAAAAGGGGGGGACGGGAGAGATTGATTAGGAAATCAGTCCTGGGATTGATTCAACACTAATCACATGGCAATAGACTAATCGCATGGCAATGACAACATCTTTTAATACTGAGTAATAAAAATGACGAATGTTATTATCAGATAAAGCATAGAGACATTAGTAAATTGTAACTTGTACAATCTGCTCACATTTGTAACAACTTTTACAAAATTGCAACTTGTACTCAACATACCTATAGACTGGTTAAAAAATGTGTTATGTAAAAATTGATTTCGGCTTAAAGAGCTTATATTTCGTGTATTACACCTAAAATATCGATATAAATGAACAGGACAAATGTTCATAGATTATCAAACATGGATTTTTAGCTTAGATACAATGATATTATAGTCAACATTAGTTTTTAAAAAAATAAAAATTATTATATTTTGTCCAAATAATAATTCTCCTAATTAAGTAAAAAAGATGTTGATTAACATGGATTACTTAGCATCTGAATAAATCATTCACTTTTAAATCACGCAACCTCCTTATTATATCTATTATTTTTTTTCTTCAATAATTTATATTTTTTCAGTGTCAATTAGTTAAAAATAAATATATAATTTGTATAAAAATTGATTATTCTTCATAGACGTGAATTATGCCTTCTACTGAGTGGTTCCTTGCTACCACAGTTGTAAAGCATCTAGTTTTTAAGCTCAAAGATATTGAAATAAGAACTTGTTCGCATAAATTTCAAAATCAAACTTGGAAAATCTTAATAAATTGAAATCAGCAATTTATTAGATACTGGTAAAAAATAATATACTATTACTCTAGTAATATCTGATGAGTTTTAATAAACGATTATTATTGTTTGTATAGATAGCAAATCTGTTGATAGCTCTAAAAAAATGGTTTGCTCTCTTCATTATGAACATGAAGATTTAAAACCATAAAACTAAATGGCCAAATGGAGAACTAAAAAGACTTATCTTAAGAAAAAAGGATATACCCTCTTACAAATACAAAAATGACAATTAAATAAAGGACTAGTATAATGACAATGGCTTAGGTGAGGCGTAAATGGAAAAGTCATGAAATGGAATTAATTGTGCAAAAGTTTTTTCAAAAAAATTATATTTCAAATTTGCCGGAATTCAAACAAAAATTAAATATAAATTGTGTTCCTACAAAAATAAGAGTAGATTGGGTGGAAGATTGTATTAAGCGTTAGATTAAAATATTTGTGAAAAAATATAACGCATAACGTATTAAGTTATCATTCTCCTCAATTTTTGTAAGTATCTTGACTCAATTATGATGTCTTACCCTTGATTTCACCAAATATTTTCAATGTCCTATAAATTAGGCCATTTTTTTTTGTCCATAATATCCAATAAATTTTTCAATATTATGATGAAAACTTTTTAGTAGTAAAAAATAAAAATATAAGAGAAATGTCTGTTCAATCTAGAAAAAATATAAAATAAACATCCCAGCAAAAAGCAATGAAGTTAAAATCTAATTGATTTACCATTATTATTATATTTATAATAAATATAATCATGGATTACTTAACACTGATGTTGGGTAATCCATGGAAGGATTTTAAAATAAAAATAATACTAATAGAATTGAAAAATAAATTATAAGTGTATTCCAACATTTTATTTATTGGCGAATTAGTATATATCGAATGATAATTGATAAGTGTAATCATGAGTTTTTTAGTTGAAAAAGTTTTATAGCAGCTATATCTAAATATAACGTAAGAAATAAACATCTGAAGTAAAATTCAAACTTAATGTCACAGTAGATTATCAAAATTATTTTTAAGTTAAAGGTATATCAACCCAACAATTTTTTGCATTAGAATTAATAAAAAATGGACTAACTAATGTTTTTCATGGTAAGTAATCGTCAGTTAGGTTCTTAATCTATAATAAAAGTTTAAAATTTTTGAGATTAGAGATGCACTTTAAAAAAAATATTATCTATATATGCACATGAAATGAAGAGGCATCCTTGATAATAAATTCTTCAAAAATGAGCAACAAACTTATCCTCATTTCGGAAATCAATTCAGAAATAGAGATCAAATCAATTTGACTAGAAGCGAGGCATAAATTACTTTAAATGAAAATAATTTGATAATTGGTTTTTAAGTTTCACCTTCGAAAAATGAAATTTTTCGATAAAATCTTTCACCAGACGGTCCACTATTCTATTACTTAGATCACAAATGAGATTTTTCAATGAACGATGTCTTGTTCATGATTCATCACTTTTAGGAAGAATTAATTCTTCTCTTTTACCATTTTTATTTAATACAAGAACTAATTCTTATTTCTTTTTAAGCCTCTACCGAAAAGATTACGTGGCTGGTGTCTATTCAGATGTGATATAATCTAAGGGGATTACGATTCAAAAAAACAAACAGGGATTACTTCCATAAAAAAATTAATTGAAAAATCAAAGCAACACGCTTAATTATATATTTATGCCGGACTAACTATGAACATGTGCACAACATGTTGGTGCACTTTGGGCATTGTTAATCATTATCATGTAATGTTCTTGTTCCTTCTTTTTTCTTCTTCTGTGAAATTGTGCACTTTCAACTTTATTTTTAGTAGAAATGACGTCATAGAAATGTCAACTCAAGAGAAATTAAAAAAGAAAGCTATATTTTTAAAAATATAATGATATGAAACACAATGACACCCTCTGATGTGTCGTCCATTTGCAGTTCTCATTGATGTGGAAGAAAGAAATAATTCCATGGATCGTAAGAGAGGAATGTACTTGATGTTTCGGAATGCAGTTACATCATTATACACATTTTGAAACAAATGCAGGAGCATAAATTTGGAAATATATAGTCTAAGAAGGTCAACCACATCATCATATTCAATGTTCATCATTCATTGAATGTAGTCATTGTTAAAAATATGAAGGAAATGCATTCAGTCCTGACGTATTCAATAAAGAAGTCAAATATTTTCAACGTGAATCATATTCTAAATTGTAATAAGCATCTAAGATGAGCAAATGAGACATAAATACATTAATTTATGAATAGAAAAATACTTCCTTATTGAGTGTTATTACTGGGTTTTTTTTCATGCCGTTAGTCAGACTTTCTATTTGTAACTTAAATATATAATTACTCATATATTATTTCGATTAATGTACATATCTACCTCTAAATAATTCGTTGGACTAAAAAAACAATAATATGAGATATATCTTGATGAACATTTGTAGGAACTAGTGATGTGTCGGCGGCGAATTCTTAGACTCTTTTAGGAGAACGATGGGATTCGGCAAACGTCCGCCCAAAAAAAAAAAATAACTTTTTTCTTTAAAAAAAGTACCTGCGAGTATTGTGAACATGGGCTTTCATTGGAAGTTCATTTTTTTGCACCTAAAATAAACGAAATTGTTACTTTCACCAATGTCCATTTTAGCCCATAACTTTTTTGATTTTAAATAAATTCAGAAAACGCAGTAATTTCTAATACTTGTTTTCGAAAAGCCAATCACTTATAAATAAGTAGCTTAACCTATCTTTTCCTTTTAAGCTGCAAAGAAAGGTTTTGGGGTATAACATAAGCCCCCTATCTAACCTCCCCAAAAATCGACACCCCTGTCTTAGCTTGGTTAGCTCAAAAGACTAGTGTAAAATAATTTCAGCCTACTAGTTCTTAGGGTGTGAGAACGTATAAAGGGTATCTACACTCACATATATATATAATCTCTCTTTTATATATATACAGATATACAATGTATAGGGTATGAAATTACAATACGAATAAATGAACTCAAATCAATATAAAAATCAAAGTATATCATAATATCTGTAGTCGACATACACACATATACTTGAAACTTATATTTTTATATATTTTTAATAGAGTAGCGAATAATGTCGTTCGATACATTAAAAACATTATGGAAAGGTAATAATCTGACAATTAAGTTGTCAAGCTTTTATGACAATAAATTGTAGACTAAAACTAATGTGACACCAATCCTTAGCTAATACATATGTACGTAATTTTTTTTTCTCTCTCTGAAAAAAGTTAGTTTATTCCCTTAAGTGAACAAGTCACTTGCTTTATTTTTGAAGCGAATTAAATATTGTATTTTTTTTTTGCAACGTTTAATTAAGGTATTACCTCTCTGTACTAGTATATAGTGAAACAACAGTAATATCTATGTAGTTTAAAAGAACCTCAAATACTAATGTTTTATTATATTGATGTTGTCTAAAAAGCATACCAAACTTGAAGATTTTATTATTCAGCCGATCTCTAGTACAATTATTTCATTATACACGGGGGGAGTAAAAAATCTAATTTCCCGTCAGGCCTTAATGAAAAGTTTAGTTCGTGGTATACCTTAAATTACCTACCTTTAAGACTTTAAGGATCTTACCTCAGGCTCTTGTAAATTGAGCTACCTAATTTTGAATCACATAATTATTTTTACTATTTCACAGGCTCTCATTTGGATAGAGGAATACTTTTTCTAATATCTAAATCAATGGAAGAACCTAAATGTGTTATAGAACTATCAAAAGTTGACGATTCCAACAAAAAGTGAAGCTTTTTATGTAATTAATGCATATGAGCCTAATATAAAATGTTCCATCTTCCTTCAATCTATTACTAACATTTGTAAGAATGGATTGTATTATCTATTGATAATAGGACATATAAATGTTGATTTACACCATCAGAATTTTAAGCCCAGATGACATTGTGTTTTGGAAAATTGGCTAGAAGACTTTGCAAATCGATTTGGATCTTGTCTTTTTATCTATCTTATCCAAAACCAAAAACCCTTTTTACCGTTCTCCTCCTGATTCAGATCATAATTTTATCTAAAATATTTTCCAATTGTGTAGACCTAAAAAAATCTTTCAGTCCCCCTAATGTGTATTAGAATACAAAAACTTAAAATACGCTTTATTATGGTATTTAACCCTTCATTTAATTTTTTTAATAATGAATTTTTTGTTTCATACGGTTCAATTTACTACCTCAGAGATTGTTCGTGAAGAAATAAAGAGAAAAATGTCGTTTTAAAACAATATTTAGGAAATGCTGGGATAATGTTCCTTATTTTTACGTACTATTACTTCAGATACTACAAACTTATTTCAATTTATCAGGAATTACAAAATTGAAATTTAATACAAACATTGACACTGAAAATATTGCCTGTATAAAATTAAAAAACCTTGTTCCTCAACAAGATGTTTCTACATCCGTGATCAAGAAAATTATCAATAAATATTTTTCATTTACACTTCCAAAAGATTGAAAAGATACGAAAGATTTAATTTTTCTTAGCCAAAATTAGGTTATGACTCGATTTTCACAACTGGAGTTATAACTCCTTTTATCAAAAAGAACTTTAAAGATTGAAAAGTTTCGGGATCTGAAAGGTGTAGATGGGATATTTTTCAATTAGTCCATTGAGGGTTTTTTTCCTTACCTGGTTGAGATAGGAAAGTCTATGAAAATCTATGGGAATCTTCCAAAGTAATTGAAATAAAGAAAGGATATCCTAAATTCCCTAGAAAGTTTTGACTACGGATTTCAATGACTGGAGAACAATTACTGTTCTGAATAAAAGTTATAGAATACTTTCCTGCAGCCAAAATTAAGCCAATTGAACAAAAAGGATTCTTGAAGATTATCGGATGATTTCGTATATTCCAAGTAATATTCATGCTGGAATTGAAAGTGTACAAAGTCAGGACAGCTTTGATTCAAGAATTTCAATTGACTTCTGCAAGGCTTTTGATACCATATTACCTATACATATTTTTTTGGATCACTAAATAAATTCCTTTGTCGAAAATAATAGAATCTAATTAGAGCTCTTCTATCCATTGGTACATTGACTATATTATTAGGTGATTTGGAAATTGATCTAATAGTTTTTTTATTTTTTAAAGTTGTCTCTAGGGTTGCCTGTCAATTCTGCCACTTTTTATTGCTGGGCTTAAAGATCTTGGGGATTCCGTTAGAAAAAAGTTTAGGGATTTTTGAGTTTGTTTTAGAATGTCAAAATATATTACTGATATGTATACTGAGAAAATCACTCTGATATTAGAGGCAAAGTCAGAAAACCATTTAAAAAGGAGGATTGAAGTTTTAATGAAGTACTTCAAGAAATATGAAAAGACATCTGGTTTGAAAATTAACAATAAGAAGAAAGTTATTCTTGCCCTAAATTTGATCCCTTTGAAGGTTTTAAAATAGATTATTGCTCTATCAAAAAGGGTGTCAATATTTTAGGAATTAAATGGAAAAGTAAAGGAGCCTCTTATACAAACTGAGCCGATCTCATTTTTTAAATAATTATTCTATTTGCAAATGGAAAAAATGTGATTTTTATAAAAGAATTGACCACTGTGATTAGTAAATTGTTCCTGGTACTCTTTGTAAGGCAACTTCTATTCCATGATTAGCCCAAGAGGTAATATTCGCAGAAAATTGCAGGTTAAAAAAAATCTATTTCATCGAAGCTATATAGATACTATAAAAAGACACAAAAGTTATTTAGGAAGAAGGTTGTTGTTTCTATTTAGAACTATTTAGAAAATTTATCAAATTCGTAAATTGATCTTTCAAGAAACAAAAGCTATGGAGTTTGACTTATCAAACTGTAAAAGAATGATTGCATTGAAGTTGTCAGTAGTTGAGCCTATCAGAGTCAAAGAAATAAGAGCTATTCTAAGTACAGACGCAGCACAATATTCTACCTTCTAGGTTGGTTAAGATTCTATGGGTGTATCAGTCTTTGTGGAACTATGCTGGGCAAATAATATACTACAGCCCCTCATTTTTGGATAAAAACTTAAGATGATTGGCACAATCATTTTAAGTTTTTATATGTATTAATAAACAATTATAAGAAATTTAGAAGTTATTCTGGATCTACTGAATAATTATTTTAGTCTATTTATCCTTTCATATTACAAATTATGAAATTACTACTCATTTTTTTCTTTGAAATTTGTAGCCATTTTGTGGCTGTGTTTGTTTATTAATTTTCCATCGTTTTTTTAGAGGGAACGTTTGGCTGAGAATTAATTTTTAAATATTGATGTACAGCAATCTATTAAAAGATGTTTGACTTTGGTTAGGAGAGTTAATTTTAAACTAGAATGTGTATTTGTATATATATATTTTTTTTTGTATATAACTTCTATAAATGAATAAAGTCAGTAATAAAATAAAAAAATTAAAAACTGCCCTTAATAAATTGATTTTTATTGGGTTTGTAGAATAATTAAGAAATCTTAATTCTCTCTCTTAGCCTTTAAATTAAAAACAGGCCATTTAAATAGCAGACAAACAATAAAAAGTTACATTTTAACGTTAAGTGGATAATGTTGTGACATATGTACAAATTGCAGTAACAACAAATAAGCATGAGTATTCTTTTAACATTTTATGTATCTTCTTTGAGTTTGTCATTTATCAAATTGTCACAATCTATAATATACCATTCCTGATTATTTGTTGAAGGTTTGTAAAAAAAGAGAATCAATAGATAAATTATAGGTTTGAATATTTTTTTATATTAAAAATTACTCCTTTTATTTGTGTGGAGCGGAGATCGAGGCCCAATATGTTTTTTAATTTTTTTAGTCATTGATGATTCGAAAACATTTCAAAGTATAGGTATAAATATTATTTAAATATTACATAAAACTGTCTCCAACGTGTTTCAAATTTATTCCATTAAGACGAATGACTCTGACTATTTTATAAATGGAGTCTAATGAATTCATTAGATACCTATTGGCTTACAGTTGATTATAATCCCTCTACTTTTCCTATAATTAAAATAACAATTAGATGAATTTAAGTTTAATATGGTCGTTTATCTGATTTATAAAAGTTATTTTTGAATAGAAACATTTAATTATAAAATCATATATAATTAGTATTCAATTAATGCAATAGTACCGTTTTTATGTAATTGTACTCGTATGTCTAACTCCATTTCTTACACATTCTTTTTTTAATTTTTTTCAATTTTTATTTTATTTATCGGGCCATCCGTTATTATTTACCCATTTTTACACACAAAGTATTGAAGTCCTTGACAGGATCTAGGGTGAGTTAGGAAACATGTTTATTAACTATTAATTAAAACCCAAAGAACATGGTTTAGTAAATGTATCTACTCTCAAAATTGATGGTGAGCTCCAGGTGGGGGTAGAAACTACTGCAGACACTCTGGATGTACTCAGCACTCAAGTAGGTCTTCAGGGCGCAAGTGCTCTGTTGTTGTATCTTGTGGGTCTTCGAAGCCTCATGCGCCTATATTGAGTTGTCTAGGGAGTTGAGGTCCAGTCTATGCGGTGGCCAGAAGTCCTTTGCCCAGAATTGCATATCTTTTATATTTAATTATAAGTATTTACTTTATGCCGACAAACTGTAATAAAAAGCTTTAATTTGCTTAAATGCTTTGATGTAAAAATTCTCCTGTTGTAACATGCATAATCCTACCTAGTACCATGTTTCCTCCTACCTTGTATCATGTGTCCTCCCCCTATATCATATCTCCTCCTGGTGTATCAAGTATCCTACTTTTGGTTAGTTTCGCAAACACAAATAAATGGCTATTAATTATTGTACTACATCAAAAATACTTTGGAATTATTTTTCTTATGTAACTACCTATGTCATATTGCCATGGGCGTTGAATTATCTTTTAAATTGTGAAACTTATTGCAGCTTTTTTTTTAAATGATTTTTTTTAAACATGTATCCTCAACCTCCCCTACTCATCAGCCTTCCGCTCGTATCTTCAAGGGAACCACACTAGATTCATGGCGTTCCTGTTGGATTTGACCACGTGTAACATCGTCACTGAAGCAGGGTGTATGTTGGTGAATATATATCATTGATCATTGCTATATCCCAAAATATAACAACTCGATAATTCTACCTGATTAAGACAAAGTCAATAGTAAAAATCTTGTGATCATAAAGGATTACAATGATTCCACAGGTTCCTTGTTTTATCCTGCATTTTTTAGAGCCCTAGACACCACTGATGGGGACTTTTTTATATTCTTAGAAATTTCCGCAACTGAGGAATTTGGCTTTTTCTTGAAGGTTTACTTTAGGCGGTTAAGGACACGGAGGGTTGGAGTGTTTGAGGTACCCCCGATCTTCAACCGCATCTTCAATGTCGTCTTCAAACACGAATAATCCATTTTGTCATTTTTGCTAAAAATCTTTATAATGAGTCACAAATGATTGTCGAACATTAACTAGGTTTTTGATTTCTATTTCTAACAGCCCAAATTTGGTTTACATCCTACCTTGTTTTTAAAATAATTGAATGTGATTTAAGCCTTAAGAAAATTCAAACCTTTGGTCAATTAAAAATAATATTTGCAAAATAAAATTATCAGGTATTTTTGTTGGAAAAGAATTGGACTTAGTGGAGAGTTCAATGCAAGGTTTGTAAAAATTATGTTCTTTGCACAAATATGGAGGTAAAATTTTAATTTTTTTTTTTGCAACTTATTTGCTCTATTTCTGTATGTGTTTTATATATTTGTTACTCCTGAAAATAAAAAAAAGAGTATTAAAATATTTTTGGCTATTGAAAAATCTGAATATACCCGTTTGAATATTTCAGTATCATTTTGACTTTCCACAAATAGTAAATTATATTGATTACAACGTTTTAAACGACCTGATATTTTTTACTCCCAAAAATATATTGGCAAACTTTAAATTCAAAAAAGGGGATCGGGGTCAAACATTGTGTAACCACGTTCCACTTAATAAATTTTTGTAGAGTTGACCATAAATATTCTCTCCATGTTAAAAGTCATTAAAGATAATTTTATTTAAAAAAAAAGTTTGAAATTCAGAAATCAAGTCCTATTTTTGTCAGATGTTTGATCCATGAATTTCAGAAATCTTATCTTTGTCAATCCCTATTATAGACAGGTATAATGTATTTTAGTCATGTTTTAATAACAAAATGGTTTACAATATTTTGCAAATTTAGAGTCGGTTGCAAAAATAATATATTTTTGTAATAAAAAAATATATAAATAGATATTTTCTAAAAGAATGTTCAGTGACATGCAAAAAAAAGAATACTTTTATGATATTGTGTTCAAAACAGGATCCTTTTAACGTTTGAACCAATTATATGTTAATTTATTAAAAACAATAATTTAAATGGATTTGTTATTAATTAAATACATTAAATATATCAAGGTTCAGTCAATGAATAAGTCAAAAATATATTTTAATTTAGAAGTATGATCTCTGAATTTTTTATACTAGATGTAATACCCAGCATATGTAAACTCACACGTAGTTACTCAATGCTTAGCTGCTATCTCCACGAGAAATAAAGAAAAATATTAAAAGCTAGAGAAATTATAAAAATTTAGTTCAGGGTAATCACAAAACTCGTATTTATTATTTGCAACCGTGAATGTATGTACTCACTTTTTCTTTTTTCCTTAAATATGACGTTATGAGCCAAAGATTACCTTAGTCTCTGGAACGCTTCCAGGATGAGCTTTAGGTGCACACATTCATTATTTAACCTCATCTTAAGTTACATTAAATATTTTTTAAATGTACTTCCCTTTAAAATTTTCTTTCTTAATATGACGTCATAAGCCAGGAGTAAATTAGTTATTAGAACGCTTCTTGGCTGAGTTTTAGCTAAACACACTCATTACTAAATCTCATCTAAAGTTATACATTACCGAGTGGTCAATTAAAATCAGAACACATTTAATTTTAATCGTCAACAGGATATAATTTATTAATTAACAATTTAATTTAAAAAAAATTAATACTATAAATAGTGCTCAGTGGCAATGGTAGTTTCTAGGCGGCGGCGGAAGGCCTGGCACCCACTGCAGATGTAGCTCTTTAACAATGGCTTATAGGACCTCGGTGTTTGGATGATAGAAACATGCACCCAAAATGTTTAGTCGAGGGACTTGGCATCAGGGCTGTCGGGCGGCAAAAGTGTCAAATAAAAGTTAAAAAGAACTTAACAGACTCATTCAAAATCTTAGAACGGACGAGATGGGTTTCTTTCATTGCTGGTGTCACAAGTGACCTCTCTACCCTCACAAAGCTCTTTCCTCCCACATTTTATATAGTTCTTCTGGCAGTTTTGTGCAAAAACCCCAGATCTCTCGCATAGACCCACATGGACTTGAGTGGATTTGTATGGGGTATTTTCTTTAACTGTTTCTGGTCCAGTTTGACGTTTTCGAGAGAGTCCTTCTTCCTCTCCAACGTTTCGGACTTGCTGACGGCGTAGACAGTGTTCCCGGAGACGCTTCACTGCTTCAAGTACGCGAATGGGAATTTTTCAAATTCGTTCAAGTTTCATTTTGTCGACTTGTACCTAACCTAGCGAGCTCAAGTTTGTTTCGTTTTGTTACTGATTGTTTATAATTTAATATATCGAAATATGTATTAATTTCAAAGCATCAAGCTTCAATGATTATTGAATTAGTAAGTGTTTAAAATTGAATGTACCACCCTGTATTTTTTATACATACTTATCTTTAAAATTTTCTTTTTTAATATGACGCGATAAGCACGGAATTCTCCGCTTTAGCTACACGCAATCATTACAAAAGCTTTTTAGGAGTCACACATTATTTTTCATACGCACTTCCCTTTCAAATTTTCTTTTTTAATATGGCTTTTTGCTACAGACGTTCGAATGCATTTTTATTTTTTAGATTCAGAATTTACAATGTCCTAAAATACAC
Source organism: Lepeophtheirus salmonis (assembly GCF_016086655.4). Taxonomy (NCBI): domain Eukaryota; kingdom Metazoa; phylum Arthropoda; class Copepoda; order Siphonostomatoida; family Caligidae; genus Lepeophtheirus; species Lepeophtheirus salmonis. The sequence continues at coordinate 22,815,864 of NC_052143.2, forward strand.
TTAGAAATAACTTTAAGGAATCCGATTAAGCATACTAGCAAACAAATAAACTTTTTAAATTCGATATAACAATTTTATTGTTAAATTAATTGATATAAAAGGTTGTCTGTTACAAATTATTATAGGGCTTGTATACGCAAATATTGAATCGAAGGTATCTTTGGTTCATGATAAAAATATTTTATTTAACTGCTTGTCTTTTATTTAGTTAAAGAAGTTGTAGCGCTCTTAATGAAGAAGTTACAAACAGGCCTCAAATCTTAATATTGATATTACAAGAATTTATTTTAGGAAACATAATATTTTGATGACACTGTTTTTAAAATAAAGATTACTTTTTAGTTTATAATTTACCTAATTTAAAGGAAATGGTATAATTTTTTGCCTGATTTACATGTGCAGTCTCAAGTCAAGTATGAGTATTAAAGTATATAATAGTATTTTTGACAAAAAAATCCTAAAATTACAATTTTTTGTAATAAAATTTGAAAGATCAAATTTTTCTGAAAATAAAATTAAAAAGTAAAATTTTTTGAAAAATAAAATTGAAAAAGTAAATTTTTTGTGAAAAAAACCAAAAATTTAGAGCTGTTCACAAATTAATTTTGTGGGAAAAAAATTCAAATATTGAATTTTTTGTGAAAAAAATTCAAATACTAAATTTTCTAGTAAGAATAAAAGATTCCTTAACTTAGGGGGGGGGGGGCTAGAGCACTTCCAGCCCTCTCCTGTGGATGCCCCTGGTGAAATTATATAAAATTATTAAAAATATTCGTAATAAGAAATGCGAGGAAAATTAACCGTTAGTAAACTCTCTCTTTGTACTTGAAGTGTTTAACTACTTGATTTAGGGAACAGACTAGGGAGTAGTAAATGGATTAAGTACAAAGGTTTTAAAGGTGAGTAAAGAACTATATTAAAAGGGTTTATCAAACACACTTAATATAAAAACCGAGGTAAGCATAAAATATTACTATCAAGTATACACATAAAATCACAATTAAAACCAGGACATCGATCGCGTCTAGATCTACTAGAAATTAACACAATAATACATAGCACCATACCCAATTAAGAAGACTATCGAGAGCGAGATTGATTTACATTACAAGACATCTCATCGTCGCATGCTTTTCACAATCCATACTGTTTTTCCTAATTGTCGATGTAACCGACCAGGTGCCCTTTTAGGACGCCCTATGCCAAAATATTTAGCCTATACACTCATAAATGGCAAAAATTTGTTAGGAATTCTTTTGTCCATTCCGAGTAACCTGCATAGGACGAAACATTAATAACTCAGCCAGAGATCTACCATTGGATAGCGGCATCACCTATAACCGAACAACAGCTTTTCTAACGATAACGTAGTGTTTATTGAAAGAATATTTTTTACCATTCTGACTGTTCTTTTCAGCTTGGCCATTATATTGAACATGGTAAGGTGGATACATTGAGAGAGTCAACCCCATTCAGACAATTTGGATCTGAATAAGGATTTTGTAAATTGCGGACCGTAGTCTGAGTAGATGACTTTAGGAAAACCAAAATGCGTGAACCAATTAAAAAGTTGATTCATTGTTGCTAGTGTTAAAGTATCTCTCATATATTCGGATTTTATCCATTTGGATTCTGCATCAATCGTTATTAAAATGAAACAACCCTTAAGTTTATAATAATCAATGTGTTCTCTGCCCCACTCCGAGGCCGGAGAGAACGCTGTAAACTCGGATGGAGGATTCGGGATGTGTTCTTGACAAACTTTACATGAATGAATAACGTCCTCAATGTGTCTGTGCAATCCTGGCCACAATATAAAATTGTGTGCTACCATTTTCATTTTAACTATTCCTTTGTGATTGAAGTGGAACTCATGTAAGTACATTCTACGGAGGGTAGTTGGTAACACGAGTTGGATACCCCAAAGCAATAGGCAATTTTTCAGGGATAGAAAATCCTGTTTCCCAACATATACCATTTCAGACACTGCATACCAATTGCCAGTTTTTGACGATTTAATGGCTTTAGACAATTCATGATCCCCTTCTACACCAGCCAGTACTGTAGACTCTGGAGAACTCAACATAGACAGGGCTGTGACCATAAATAAGTTAGTAGGATCTGTATATTGACAGGACTCATCAAGAAGGTAAGTCAAATTATCTGCTTGTGAGTTGTTAATCCCTATTACATGTTCAATAATATACGTAAATGACCACATTATCATAGCATAACGAGACAGTCTAGCAGACACCACGCTAGGAAGTTCCTTTTTAGGATCAACAATAAACTGTAAAGGTTTGTGGTAGGTTCTTATAATAAATTTTCGTCCCAGCAGGTAACGTTCAAACTTATTGAGGCCATAAATTATCCCTGTCGTCTCTTTGTCAATATGCAAGAAGTTGGATTGAGCTGATGTTAATTTTCTTGACACAAAAACCACTGGATTTTCCACATCACACACACTCTGCAAGAGGACGGCTCCAAAACCAACAAGGGAAGTATCTGTCGATAGGAACAAAGGATGAGACAGATTGTAGTGAACAAGGATAGGTGCATTATGGATTGCATTTTCAGTATGAGTAAAGATAACTTGCATCTCCGTTGTCGACCCAAAAGGTTTATCTTTTTTGTTACTTCATGAAGTGGAGCCACCTTTGCAGAGAGATTAGGTAGTCTCGTCCATAATATTGGACGAGACTGAGAAAAGATTTGACTTTTGTGCACGAAGACGGTACGGAAAGTTCTAGATGAGGCAAATAAGTTCCAGATCCAAAGACCTACCTCGCTTTGACACGTTGAACCCCACATACGATAGACCATTTTTCATGATCTTGCAATAATCAAGTTGAAGACGAGCACCAAACTTGGATATACGTCAATAAATTTCTTTCACCGTCTTCAGGTGGTCTTCCCTCGATTTTGAAAGGACAAGGACGGCATATACATATATCTTAATGCTAGAGATTTCCTGAAACAGCTTCTCCTGAGACGCCTGCACGATATCTGGGGCAGAAGCAAGCCCAATCGGGAGAACATCGTACCGGAACAGTCCAAATGGGGTGTTAATAACTGGAAACTTCTTGGACTCATCGTCCATTGCGTATTGCTCATAGCAATGAGTGAAGTCCAGCTTGGAGAAATAACTATTTCCAGTGAGATCTGGAATAAACTCTTCAGGATAAGGAATAGAATATCAATGTTTATCAATAATAGGTGATATTGTGTGTCTAAAATAAGCACATATTCGGACTTTACCATTACCAGGCTTCAACACAGAGACTATGGGAGACGTCAACTCATTCAACCATTTTCCGAAGTTCAACAGACACATGCTCACGTAGAGCAAGAGTTACAGGTCATGCCCGTATGTGACGTGAGCATGCACTCTTGTTAAGGTGTACACTTCAACACAGAGACTATGGGAGACGTCAACTCTAGCAACCATTTTCCGAAGTTCAACAGACATTTGCTCACGTAGAGCAAGAGGTACAGGACACGCCGTATGTGACGTGGGCATGTACTCTCGTTAAGGTGTATTCTAACCTTTCGTCAGCAGGTATTTTGGCCGAAAACACTTTTGTCGAAGGACAATTTGCCGAATGTATATTTTTGCTGATTACCAATTTGCTGAATTAACCTTAGACCATTTGAGACGTCTGGCCAAAAAATGATATTAAGTTTATTGATATATACGATTGCATATTTTAATTCAATTTAAAATTAACACTAACCTTTAAATGCTTCATATGTGAAACGGAGTCTTCAAATATGACATTATATTTATTTCTTAATTACTCACTTCTCTCCATATTTTTTCCATGTATTTGTGTGGTTGGGTAAGATTACGAAACCAAACTTCAGACAATCACGAAAACCAATTATAGTTTGACTCACCTCTGTAACACTGAAACGTCTAGCTACAAGACTTTGCCCATCAGGAGAAATATTTTAGGTAGATACAGCCATATTTTTGATGTGGCCACATCCAAATATATGAGTAGGGCCTGTTTTTTTTTCCATTGTTTTTCCAGCAACATATTATTTTGTAAAATATTCACATTGGACCCCAGATCCAATAATGACTTAATTTTATGATCATTGGCATAGCAATACGCATAAGCTGTATCATTTACTACATTCAATGCTTGAAATGAGATCGAAGAGGCTGATGACATCGAAGACTTCCAACAAATAGCAAAATGACCAGTTTTTCAACAACAAGAACAGTCATGTCCAGTTGCAGGGCATTCATACATTATGAAGATATGTTTCCTATTCCCAAATTCCGAACCCCACACTTCTTTTCTTTCGTCATATTACTCAATTTATGTAATAACTTCTTCTTGAAGGGCTTGTGTAAACATTTGGGCTGTTTGTACTCTGAGAACTTAACATTGTCTTTGGTCTCCATTTCTTTAGAGTAATTAATAGATGTTTCCATCGGCCTAGCTACTTTGATTACTTCATCTAGGATTGTAAAACCTTTTTCAAATACTTTTTGTCAAAGCTTAGAGTTAGAGTTATTTTTTAGGACATTGCTTATAATTAATTCATCCTTATATGACGAAGAACACCCTTTACATATAAATTTTACAAATTTAGCTTGGCTTCTTAATCTTGTTATAAAAATGTTCAATGGGTTTCCCAAATGATTCCTTAATTTCAGAAAGCCTAAAACATTCGAGCAATATTGACACAGCAAGAGAGAGTGCTTTGGACATTACACTAGTCGCTCCTTGAAATTCATCTTCCTTTATGTCCAGAGGCACGCTGAGGGTCTTGAACCATTGTTACACTTCCGCACAATGCAACAATAAGGTGTTCTTTCTCTCAACGGACATTTTCCCATAGAGTGAGGGGTAGATGTTGAATTTGTCTATTCAGGACGCCCATCGGTGGCTTCTAAGAGTACCATTCATGTTAAATGAGGGAGGATGGCTTACCCCTAAGTGTCCCATGGTCGTTGAGGGCAGATCCTTAAATTAAGAACAACGTACCGTAGGACCACAGGTCGCAAAATCAAAGTCCTTAGGGTAAACCCCACATTCTGAAAGATAGTCACGAATTATCACTATCAGTTTAGCCTTGTTCTTTCCTTCAATTTCCTCCATGTTCTCCACAAGTTCCATTGTTATGTTCCATACCGTTGGGTTACCCTGAATATGTATAATTGTATTATATAATCCCGAAAGTGAACTGGGCTTGAGAATGGGAAAAAGAAGCCATATTTTTTAAATGCTTTTCATTTTACAATTGAATACATTTAATTCCTTTTCTTCACTATAAGTTTGAATTATATTTTACAAAATCAATATCCAAGATGATAAAAGCTCTGTACAAATTTATTTGTAATCTGAGGAAAAATTTTCTCATCTTTGTTTGCTCTGAAAGCTTACCGACAAAGAAAATGTTGAAAGTATTTCCACTAAAAAAATGTTATATAACACTTTATATTCATGATGTCTTACAATTTTAATAAAAATCTAGTTCAATTTTGGAAAAAGTGCAATTTCCTTTTTACTCAATTTTTTGAAGTAAAAATAATATACGTTTGGTCACACATACATAGATGAAATTCAGTTTCATGGGAGAATTTTCCCTCAATCCACATAAATGCAATATCTTTAAGTTTCAGACACTAATTCAACTTTTACACTCATGGATAGATAACATTTTGTTTCTTTATATTGTCTAACCTTCAAAAGAATAAATTATATTCCCATACGTTACTAAATATGAAAGGCCATAACTCATATATAAAAAAATTATCAAATACAAAGCAAGAAGATTTGTCATAAAAACAATAAATGATGGTTAGTGTAAACAAAATGTGATTAAAAGTTTCAATTCGAGCATTTAAACCCTTGACAAATAACAATGTACTCGGTTTTCTAATCCCCATACTTATGTATACTTATACATAAGCATATTTGAAATACTTTGCTATAGGAATGCGCCCTTTAAAACACTGGTCCTTTAAAAAAAACGAGAAAAAAATCTATATATAGAATACCAGATAAGCAATATTTTATTTTTCCTTACATCATCTACCTTAATTTCATTCCAGGTCAAAAAAAAAAAAGTATTCTTCTAAGCTAGACCTTTAAATTCATATAACCGTCTGATGTTAATTTTTTTATTTATTCAATACAGTTCGTTTTCTTTCATTTAAAAGGGGCCCATTATAACCTTCAATAATTATTATACTGGATGAAGAAAGAATAAAGAGAAAGAGAGTAAGATGAAGGCAGTAATGACGTCACTGTGGCTATAAATACGAAATAATAAAAGTGAATCAGCATTTTATCTTATTTTTCTTAACAATATGCACTCAATAAACATTTTCTAATACTTTTTTAGAATGAAGAAAAAGTACAGATATAGGTGTATGTACATACACCGTTGTTGCTATGAGCTATGTCTTAAAAGAAAGGCCCTTTCTCATGTATATCCATATATAGTACAACCTTGAGAAAATGAATTTAAAAGCCCTTTCTCAATGCATAACGTAATGTCATTCGTTGCAAGCGGGCTCTTGTATATGTATAGCACTACTTTCCCTCTTGAAAATGAATTCATTCTGCAATAGAAAATTTACTTTTTCAAAAAAAAGCTGTCTATGGATTTATCGATCCATTTATTTTTAGAAAGGAAGCCAAGTTATTTTTTATTTTCGGCCTTTGGTTGACTCTGTATATAAATAAAAAAAAGAATTAAATAGTCACAGTCAATTCAATATAATTATATTATTATTCCCCGTCCGCTAGGACCTTGAGTATCAAAGTCAAAGTATACTTTAATTCGTACTTCAAAATTTATAGAATAAAAAGGGACATAGATTCATTTTTGTTTTTATTACATTTTTATGAATTCTTTATTTAGTAGAGGGGTCGGTAATCCGCTTCAACTTAACATCAGATCTATAACTATCATATTTTATTCTAAAAGAAATAAACAGTAGTTTACATTTATAATAAAAAGGTATGATATAGATAAGTATGACATTTCTTTAATTGTAAAAAAATGTATACTAATGTAAACCAATAAAATTTGTCTTGAGAATCATTTCTGAACTCCTTGCCTTCAGCTTTCAAAATTACATAATTGCTTATTTGATCAGTCATACAGGCTTATGAATGGAACACAAAATTGAACGGTGTTCCATGGAACGTTCGTTTAATGAACAAAGCGGATTTTTTTTTTTTTTTTGAACGATGAACGTTTAAAATTAGATTTAGAAGTTGTGCATGGGATAAGTACACTAGAAAATACGACTATACAAATTCAGAGGCAATTTTTGAAATTGGGGATGGACCTAAAGCTTCCTCCCCTATATTAATATTTATGTAAATGTGAATTAACCACTCTAAAAAGTACATGATTATTATTTATTTTCTGTTACGCAGTAATAATTTAATTTATCTTGTACTCAATGAAACACATTATCACGTTCTTAATAATTTCAAGAGTACTTTACAGCCAAAAATACAAAAGCAAGGACGCACACAACATTTTTCGTATGGATTTAAAGTACTTCACATTGAGTGGGTATTTGAATTAGATATTATATTTAACCTTACTGGCTGCAATCAAGGTAAAATGTATTTCTATTAATCTTGGCTGCATTGTATTTTTTCAATGTCACCTACATGCCGGGGTTTAGTTCAAAAAAATTATTTATTTTTATGAAAAATACACGAATCATATATTCAAAGGTTTAATCATTTATATTTATAAAATGATGGACAATATTTAAAAGAGATAGTACTGTCAATTATTTGCATTGAATTCAAATTTCCGGTGTGAATTGAGATACCCGAAAGTGTTAATTGTAGTTTAAAATTTCCGTTTATCTATTTGGCATAATTTGGCCAAATATTGTCCTAGTTTTATAATATAATAATTTCCTAATTATATAAATGTGGCGGTGAATTTTGCCTACTTTAAGTACAATTTACGGTGCCTCTAAAGGATTAATCAGAATCAATTGTACATTAAAATGAGCTATAATTAATTGGAAAATGTATTCCATGTTCAATTTTGAGAAAAAAGCTTCCTTTTGGGTTGATTTGACAAATATGCGATTTTATTACAATGATTCAATACTATTAAGAGTTGGTCAAAAGTTATATGTAATAGATTTTAATAATTCATTATGACTTAATTTAGCTTTATTAACATTTGGAATTAAGATGACATCGATATGAATCACAACGGACAGAGCTATTCTACTTCTTTGAAAATAAAATATTGTTATTTTTTCTATGCTATTAGTGTTTTGAACTTTAGTTTGAGTATTTTTTTATTCCCATAGAGATTTCAGACAAAAAAAAGTATTGGCGACCTAGACATACACAAAAGTGTTTTCGTTTGTCTACGTTCAATCTAATTTTGCAATCTCATTTGGAATATCCGACTTTTTTATGCCTCGAAAGGTGTAAAGCTTTCATTTATGGAGCTCTCCAGGGTATTTATGTATATTGTACAAGCCTGGTACTACTACTTTATGATTGGAACGCGGAACGGAACAACAGTAATGGCTCAACGATGAACGCTGAACAAAAAAAAATGAAATGGAACGCCAAAATTGCGGAATGCCTACAAGCCTGCTTTCATATATTTATTGTTTAGATAATAATATAAACTCCTTGTGTTCCATTTATAAAATTGTCATATTTGAATCATAAAATATTTTAATTATATTACAATTGCATTTTGACGTACGATTTAAGTAAAAAAAAAATGGATTTATGTTACATTTAGCAACATAACTTATTAGCTTTCTCACTCTGAAAGTCTGGTGATGCCAAGGAATTTATTCAATTTAGTCTTTTAAATGATGTCAACTTTTTGGCTGATGATTATAAATCAAGAAGACCTTATTAAATATGAATGTATTTTTAACACCAGGAAATATGTAATTTCTGATATGTTACTTTTCTATTACGTCATTAAGATTAAGAGATTTTATTCCATTTCTTTTTCTTTTTTTTTATGTTGAGTTCTACGTAAAAATAAATTAATAAATGTATTTTTGAATTAATATTACATCCAATTTTTTAACTATACTAACTTTAGAGAGGAAATTTATTTTTTAAGAGAAAACACGTGTTTTGTGTTCGTCTTTGATTTTAAATTGTTTTCTCCAGGACATAAGCATCGGTGTTGAAATTTGTCTTATTGTAATGCCTCTATTGTTAAAGGAGTGTAAGACAACTTCTTTTTTGTGCTATTTCATCTTTTAAAGGTCACCATTAGGTGTTGTATCTCAATTATTGATATCTCCCAGTAGAGGTTTGGTGATCATTGGTAAGAATATTCCGATATTTACGTTTTTAAGATGGATATTTCTTCTAATGGAAATATAACGGCTAAGTCGAATTATTTATAATCATTTAAAAATAATTTGGATGCAAAAGCTAATAAATTAGGCTTATTATACATCCGAATTCTTTATACGATGGCCGATTTCCTATTAGCCTACTTATAAAAACGTAAAAAATACTGTATCTGAAATCCTCAAGCTTGAGCAACGAAATATTCACGGAATTCGGATTTGTCCAGGATATAAGAATATGATAATTGTAGAGCTAAAGGATGTTATCAATAGTGGAGCGGTGTTAGCTTATGTAAAAGATGATTTTGTTATAAGAAGAGCTCAAGGAAACTTAAGCTAGAATGAAAATGAAATGTGAGAGGTCTAAAGGCTAGCGAAGAGACAAGGATGATATTCCTATTATTTTTGAAAGGAGCGTATTTGTACATTCAACACATGAAGATATTTCCTCTAATGATATTGGAGACGCTATTGAGAAGTTTGGTCAAATAGTAGTTCCTGCAAATGAGTGTTGTTTCTAGGATGGAAGATTTAAGGGAATAAGTAATGGAAAATTTATTATTAAGGTCCCATTTATATCCAAAATACCTCGTTTTCTTCCTATTAAGGGGTTCAAAACTAGGGTTACGTATACAAGAAAAGAAATTATTTGTGCATGATATAAATCATTTTACTAGAGAATGTGTCTAGATTAAAATAATAACCTTACTCCATCATCAATACATATTCTAAGTGAGTCAAAAAAGCGTACTGTAGTAGAAGAGGAGCAAGACAAGCAAAATCTATTTTCTCAGGTGACTGAAGTTGTGTCTTATATAGAGGAAGTGTCTTCGGCAAATATTTCAATTAAAGACGTGGAAAATAATATGGCACGAAAGGAAATTGATACTTCTGCATGTTCCATTTCACAAATGTGTGAAAAGGATATCCCTCTTACTTATGCTCAAGAGGAAATTATCCCTTCTAATAAGATGAAAGATGTACCGGAGGAACTGCCAAACCCCATAAAATAGAAGAAACCTGTCAAAATAAGTGATTACATTCTATCAACAAGAAGCAAGACATCTTCCTCATAACGGTCCACTCCAGACTCGGGGCTGTCCCCCGATGGCAAGAAAACTCCGCTCAAACTTCTAAAAATTCAGGATCAGGGTGTGTGTCTCCTAATATAGATAGTGGGGCTGATCCTCCGATAAAGCTGTGAAAAGATCGTAATTGTAATAAGGGATCTAGTGTTATCGTTTATTTTATTTGTTGTTTTTTAACATGATGCATTTAAATTTGCTTCAAAAGAAGTCAAGTCATATGCCAACCAATTACAACATCCGTAGATCATATTATGCAGATGCCATCAAAAGAAATATGGTTATGAAAAGAATCGTTTCATTAAACACCAGAGGAGGTAGAGAACGGAGAACTAGACCTGCTATAATGCAAAGGATTCTCGCTCTGCAGCCAGACGTAATATGCTTACAGGATATACGATCTAAAGTGTCTTCCTCTTGTTGAAGTTAATGTACAGTATGCCTTCCTTTCAAGTTTTAAATCTACTACACTGGATGCATCCCACTTTGAGAGATAATCACTTTTGTTGCTAAGTCCGTGGGGAAATCAAAATGTGTTAAATAATACTCCAATAAGAGTGAGTGGCACCAAATCGTAATATCGTCTGGTGTATTTCAATTTAATATCGCAAAGGCATATGGGCGTAATGTAAAGTCGTCCCCCTTTTTTCAATCAAGAATATAAAATGGGATTATTTCCCCTTGGTTCTAATTGGCGACCTCAATGTTTATATTGATAAAAGACCATACGTAAATCCGAATACTGCTATGCTCAGAAAATTAATTCATGAATTGAGTCTAGTTGACGCTATAAAGAAATTAAATAATGATAATGATATGTTCTCCAGGAGGAAGGGAAAACAGTCATCAAGGATGGATCTTGCTTTGATATGTCCATGCTTATGCTCTTATATTTACTAAAAAAGCAGCATACCGATTCGAACTTTTTTCGGGCCACAAGATGGTAGATTTAGGATTTTTCTCAGCTCCTGCGAACAAAACTTTTAGGATTTTTAATTGGCTCATTAGTTTACAAGAATTTAAAAATAAATAGATTGAAAATTTCCTACGATCATACTCTATCATGTAATTGATTATTAAGTGTCTTTTATTTTACTTTTATTAGTGAGAAGAGGAAAAGAGTTAAACAATTAGAGGAATAAATAGATTAAATCATGAATAAAGGATCCTTGTAATTTTATTAAGTCTTTAATTTTACTTTTATTAGTGATTAAACAATTAAAGAACAAATAGATTAAATCATGAATAAAGGAAACCTCTGAATACATTCGGTATCTCCCAAATTGTCGAACAAGAGATTAAGAAGAAATTCAATGCCGAAAGAAATCCTTAAAAGAGATTAAAGCATGTATGGATGAAAACAAGGATTTCTGCTACAAGAATTGAAAAAATCATAGTAAATAATAAAGTAATTACAAATCCAAAATCAATTCTAAAAGTGTTTCAGGTTAATTATCAATGAATATAAGAAATATGGATGCTTTAAGAGTGGATTTACTAGACTAAACAAGTGGCATCTTTTTCTATCTTTAAATATGATAATATATTTGACTATATCAATAAGTTTTATGGAAATGGCAAAGCTTTTGTACCTGACAATATAAAAGGAAAACTATATAACCTATATACCGTGTATACTGTTTCCTATATACTTAGGTATGGATTCGAGATGGAAAAGAGGGGTATGCTCCCGTCAGCTCTAACTCGAGGTAGGATTTCCCTCATACCCTAAAAAAGGTAATGCGACATCACTTAGTCGTTGGAAGCCTTTCACAATACTTAAAGAATCTTAGCAGGTGTTTCAGCTAAACAAATCGACCCTATACTTTACAAAAACTTGGGCTCAGAACAAAAAAGGTTTTTTTTAAACGACATATTACCGACATTTCACGAATTATCCAGGCAACTATCAATACCGTTAAAATGAGAAAAATTGACTTCAGCAATGCTTTTGACTCTGTAAGTCATAATTTTATCCTACGTGCTATAAAGAAATACCTTCCAAGGAGTTTTTTTAATCCAATCCGTGCTCTCCTCTTCAATGGAACTTCAACTATAGGTGATTGATGGATTACAGAGTAACCATATAGTCTTAGGAAAAAGCTTTTCGACAAGGATGCCCCGTATCTCTGTTAATGTTTGTGGCTGCAATTGAACAATTAAGTTGTACACTTATGCGGAAATATGGAGGTTTTGGTTTTTCCATAGGAAGTAAAGAGCATTTGGTGGATCTTTGTGCAGAAGACCTTACACTGATGGTAGAGAGAAATTTGGACAGACAAGTACGGAAAAGAATCATGATTTCACTTTTCGATTTTGATAAATTTTCTATATTTTCAGGGATGAAAATCAATGCAGAAAAGACTTCCATTGTTTGTATTTGTAGATGGTTGCATTGGGCCTTCCACAATAATTAGAGGATGTAAATTAGTTGAAAGCGTAAATAATTTGGGAATAGGTTGGGAGAGAAATCAACCTTCTTCATCTAACTTTGTAAATCTAAACTCTCAAGCCCACAAGTGGTATCCGGCCTGGAGAACATTTAGCTTGCAAAAGAAAGTAGACCTATACAACTCCAAATTAATTGATCAAATGATTTATGTGGCCACAACTCTACCATCGGTTAGCGAGGGGCTCTTAAAGGACGAAGAAGGGTGGTTGAATAGATTATTTGATAAAAGATACGTCCTTGGCCCAAAGAGACATCGGTATCAACTAGGAGGAATACCAGTACTACTTGCAAATATTTTAACAAAAATTTACATAAGCATTTTTACGACTATCACCTCAAAACGTCAGTTGGAATGGAGGATATTCATCACTGAGTCATCCGTCTATAAGATATTGATTTTTGGTACAGAATATTCCAACAATCCATTGTGGTATTGTGGCATTTTATTCCATGGAATGGGTAGCTGCACAATAAGTAAATCACCGGTATTTGATTTCAATAGTACTAAAGATATCATCCACCGAAATGGAAACAAGTAGTCATTTTTTAGAACCTCCAAAAACAACTGAAAGAGCTGGAAACGATTGCCATCAACGAGGACGTTTTTAAGACTTCAGTAACGGGATCAGAAATCGATTTTTAATACTGGAAGATTTTACTAACCTCTGCAGAGATCAGCAAAGTGGCACTTTTCACTTACTCCTAGGTATCTGAAATTTAATTCGGAAATTTTGAAATATTCTGTTGCGTGTCTTATCACTAAGGAATACATAAGGAGTAAGGTGGAGCTTAATTTTTAAATTTGAAACTCTGAGGGTCGTATATAAATTTTGAACGGTTTTTAAAAATATTTAGAGGTAGCTCAACGGCTCTAAAATTTTGAAGTTTTACGATTTTTGTCAAAAGAAAATATTTTGACCTCAAATAAGCCCTTGGTGTTATAACAAATCTTTAAAAAAATAGGAATTTAGTTTAATGAATTTGAAATAAAAAACATTTATTATTTTTTTACTAGTGGTTGGCACTAATCGGACAAAAAGAGCAAATGCTGTCATAAATTACATTTTTTGCTATATGTCTATCTGTCTGATCGTAAAAGAAATGTTATTTATATTTACAATTTATGTGTCCTAAATTAATAGAAATGGTGAATTTATTACTTTTATAGAATAGCTTACGTTAGGATAAATTTGACCTTTTTTCGAAGAAAGGTAATTTTTAAGCTAAATCCATTTAATAAATCGTAATTGAGGTATTAATAAATACTCATTGTAAAGACATTGACCTTTTTCTGGCCTTTACTTGATAAAAATTCTTCATATTCAAATTTTAATCAATAAAGAAAGTTAAAAAAAAATAATTTTATTTAAGACTACGATAATATTTCTGAGCATTGCTATTTATTTCAAATTTTTCATGATGTTTGTTGATCCATTTTTCATAACAAAGATTATTTTAACGGATTTTTAGAGCTAATCTTGTAATGTTAAAAACACCAGTCATCAATCAATCAAAATCGACCTTTTTTAAAGGCAATGTTTTATAAATTGAAATATAAGGTCTATGTTATAAGTTAAGATATGATATAGAGCATATGAAGAAAAAATAAAAAAGATAATAGCATCTAAGTAAAGTCCTTCATTTTACTCGATTTTTGGTGGTTATATAATTTTTTTATTAAATGTAATCAAGATAACGTAATAAATACTTCTTTTTTTAAATGCTGAAAGGTTTTTATTAATTTATTATTTTCTTTGATTTTCATATATATCGTTTTTTCATGTCGAAATATGGCTTTGAATCTTAGTTATACTCTAAAAACTTGAATTAAAAAAAAAGACTTTAAAGGCCAAACCTTACTAGATTGAAAGTTTTAATGGTCAAATTTGTATTCAACGGCTTAAATAACATTAATAAATGTGGGTTTAAGTCTGCCGCCGTTCCAAGACCTTCATTTTGTTGCATAATATAATTGAAAAACATTTATTTACTATTTATATACTAAATTTCAATACGACTTTTTAATATCAGACGGGCAAAAAAAAATTAAACACCAAGGTGTTTCTACACACATGATCGATATTCATATCAATTATATAAACATTGAATTCTAAATCTAAACAGCTCAAAATATTTTATTTAAAATTACATTGTTTTAAACGGAAGTATAACACTTGATGGACGTAGAGGTCATTTTGACCCATTTTCATTTTAGATTTTTGGATAAAGTCTACAAATTTAGTTAAAATTTATTGAAACTTCTTGAGATTTATTTTAAAATGCCTAAAATAATAGAACAAAATTTTGAAAGCAATAACTTCATTAATAAATGAAATATTCCCTGTTCTACCTCGAAAGACTGAAAGGTCAAATTGACCTAAAGTAAAGGAAACGTATTTCATGCTTTAATATATCTCACAAACAAGTAAAAGAAGATTAGCTATTGTTCTCAACAAGGTAATACTGAGTAAAGTACTTATGTGTTTACTTAAATAAATTAGTATGTAAGATGTTTCAGTAGTATTCAAAATAATCTTTTGGCTAAGGTAGTTGAAGAAAATTAAAACTTTTTTTACTCCCGAACAAATTAAAAATTTTCTTGCTTCTACACCAGATGATGATTCTAAAAGGGATCTTTATCGACATGGAGGACAAAGAATATATTTCTGGTAAATATTCAATGTCCAGCTCTGAAGATGAATATAATAACGATTATAAAGAGCTTAAGCAATCAAATTTGTATACTTGAAAGTACTGGTCTTACTTGATGTTTATTGAAGTGTTTTATCTATTATTTTGAACGTTTGATTTACATGGATATACACACATTATCGATGTCTTATAGAGTATGACGAAAGGCAAGAAATAATATCTACCAAAGTTGATGATGATGATATTGCTAACTCAAATGAAGAAAATTTGAAAGCTCCAGATGGAACTCAATGGTTTGAAATTCCCTTAAACGTATCCGATACTGTAGGAAGATTTCGAACGCAAAATGTTCTCACTGAATCCTCAGGTCCTACATCATATGCTAAAAGAAATGTCGATTATGGATCAATGATGAGTACATTTTTATTATTTATTTATAACTTTATCATTCAAGAGATAATAAAATGTAAAGAGGCTGAAGCAAGGATAAAATTGAATAATCCAACTTGGACTGTAAAGAAGGAGGAAATATACCATATATTTGCAATAATATATGGTAGAGGCCTTATAGGAAAAGGACAACCACTGTACAGTCTTTGGTCCAAGTTTTGGGGCCCCTTTTTTTAAAAAGACAATGTCAAGAGATAGAAACTGAAATTTCTTCAGTTTTTACCTTTCGATTTAAAATCTTCTCGAAGTCAACGAATTCAAAAGGATAAGTTTGCCCTTTTTTATTAAAATAAGGTAAATAATTGTAGATAATTGTCAAACCTGTTATAGTCCCAGAGAAGATATCACTGTCGATGAACAACTACTTCCCACTAAAAGTAGATGTCCGTTTACCGAATACATGACAAACAAGCCAAATATGTTTGGTATTAAATTTTTGCTTGCTGTTGACTCAAAATCCCATTTTTTTCAATGGAGTTCCATATTTGGGGAAAATGTTCATCGCCCTCAGAATAAAAGTTTGTTGGAGTATGTTGTTATGAAAATAGTTGATCCCTTCTTGAATAGGGGACGAAATATCACATGTGATAACTTTTTCACATCATTAAAACTCGCTGAGTCATTATTGTCAAAGAATACAAGTATATTTGGTACCATAAATCGAATTCGCTAAGAAGTACCGAAAAGTATAAAAACAAAAAACTACCTCTGTATTCTACCATTTTATCAAAAAAATACAACATGACCCTTACAGTGTATCAAGAAAAACTCTCTAAAAATGTTTTACATCATTCTTAGCACTGTTCACAAAAACATAGAAATTACCAATAGTAGGAAGAAATTACCTAGTTCAGTAGTCTATCATTATAAAAAAAATCTGGAGTGGATAATGTTGATGAAATGGCAAGACTATACACAGCAAAAGTTAGTTTCAGACGTTGACCTGTACAAGTATTTTATAACTTGCATGATTTTGCAGTTATGAATAGTTGATTTTTTTATCGTGAAGTAACTGGGTCAAACATAAGCAGAAGGGAATTTTTACTGGCTTTAATAGAGGAATTGAGCTCCTATAATAGAAGTCAAGAAGAAAATTTAGAACAGCCTATTGACCAAAATCTTCTGCTAGAATACAATGAGTTGTCTGGAAATTGGAAAAGAAAAGTGTGCCGAATAAGACAAATAATATATGCTATATATGTAAAAATACGTACCTATATGGTAAATAATGTACAAAAAAGCTGGTTAAAACTGTTAAATTGTGGACAATATGAAATTGAAATAAATAAACAGATAAACTAGTTATCATTGATAATTTTCAAAGAGTGATCAAAAATTATGATAAAACACCTAAACAAACTTATAGGTCAAAATGAACTCTCCGTCATTGAAGGGGGTATACATTTGCCCGACCACATAGAAATAAAGATTTCAAGACAAGCTCCTTATGGTCCTTCTTTTCTGTCTATGGCTAGGGATTGCTTATATTCTCTTTGTAGAGACCTTTTTTCTCCGAAGGAACTTAGTCAAGTCTCTTTCAAAAAGGTTGTTAAAACAATAGCTAATCATCATATACCTCCAATTATAATAATTTAAGAAAGATTTCAATTGTAAAACCGAAAACAAGGGTCACTCGAGTCTATTGCAGATTTTGTTGGAGCTCTAAAGTATTTTGCTAAATAATGTTCTTTTGACAAAAACTTAGAAGAAATTTTGCGTGACGCATTGGTCATGGGATTGTACGATGAGTCATCTCAATCATTTGCAAAAGACTAATACAGAAAATTATACTTGTTTACAGAAAATTTTAACTGTGTTAGAGGAGTCAGGATTGAAATTAAATCTTTCATAATGTCAATTATTCAAATATTATATGTCATATTGACATATTGTCATATTCATCAGGTTTAAAGCCAACTGAGGAAAAATTGGAAGATATTCTTCAAGTACCCAAACCAAAAGATCTCACTCAATTGAGAGCTTTTCTGGGAATGGTGAATTTCTATAGAAAATTTATACCTCAAGCATCAACCTTATTAGAGCCATTAAATAGCTTATTGATAAGTTCTATCAAATGGAAATGGGGTAAAGCGCAAGACCATTTAATTATTAAGTCTAAAAAAATATTGGTTGATAATTGTTTGATTTATTGTTGTTATTGCAGATTTAAGTAATTATGGTATTGGCACAGTTTTGTGTCATGAAATTGAAAGAGTAGAACACCAAGTTTATTTTGCTACTTGTACTTAAAGTTCTACAAAAAGGAATTATTGCCAAGTACAAGGAGAAACATTAATTTTTATTTTTGCCCTACAAAAATCCTTATTATTTGTGGGGACAAAAGTTTAGATTAATTACTGATTGTAAACCTATTCTGACGATATTTGATCCTAAAAAGCCTCTTCCAGATTTAGCATCGGGTCGTATTCAGCGATGGAGTCTTATGTTTGAACCATTGAAGTTTACTCTTCTTCATCAATCAGGTGAACTGTTAGGAACAGCTGATACTTTTAGCCGACTTCTTCTTCCTAAATATCATGATTCCGTTCACGTTTGTGCGGAGTGGATAAAGTCCATTGAAATTTTAGAACATGTTCTTATTTACTAATAGACTATTAGTAAACTAGTAAAATCGGATAAAACTCTTTGTGCTGCTTATAATTAATGTTTATATAGTTGGCCTTCCAAAGTTGATCAAAAATTTCATTCTTATTGTGTATGGAAGGATGAGTTATCTCTACAATATAGATGTGAACTTAGGGGAAATCGGGTTATTATTCTTGAAAAGGGAAGAGATGCATTATTGAAGTTATTACATTTACATATATAATTCAAGTCTAACTAAAATGAAACAATTGGCCAGATCTTATATAGTGGTATAAAATAGATTCAAATTTATAATCAATTTCTTTATCATGTGCTCATTGTCTATCTTGTAGATATTCTCCTCCGAAAGCTAAATTACATCCATAGGAATGACCTTCAAACCCATAGGCTCGTTCACATATTGACTATTCTAGACATGTTTATAATAAATATTGTTTTAGTAATCATTGATACTCATTCCAAGTGGCTAAAAGTGAATCCTACTAATTTTATTTCGTCTCATGCTAATATACAATCTTTAATTAGAGTATTTTCTAAGTTTGGATTCCCTATTAATATTTTGTCTGATAACCCAAGAATTCCAAAACATTATAAAGGGAAAACAAAAACAGGTCCTTTATCATATGAGTGTTTAACTAAGGAATGTTAAGATTCATAGAAGATATCAAGATCAAATTATACCTACAATGAAGCAGGAATCGATATCCCCTGAATATTTGATGAATCAAGAAGTTACTGAGTTGATTCCAAGACAGTCATTAAGAATTTCCAAACCTCCCAATAGACTTCAAGTTCGAAATTGAATTGTTGAATTCATTTGCAAAATTGATCTAATTGTTATTTTTTATAATTGGGTTTATGCTGATATTGTTAATTAGAAGGAAGGAATGTGATATCTTAGCTATTGAGTTTATATATATATATATATATTGAATATATGTTTATATTTATTGTCACCTGTATTTCATATTTCCTTTTTTTAAATGCAGAATATACTTGTCTACCTATCAACGTGGAAGCGTGCATCTTCCTTAATTACCAAGATATTATATATGGCTTTGAAGGCCTGCAGTGTCCGTCATCCAAACGCCGAGGCCTTCCCCTCGACATATACCCCCGGGCTGTAGCACGACCAAAAAGGTCAAAAAGGAGTTCCAAGTAACCTAAAAAACTCATTCAAAAGTCTTGCAACGGAGGAGATGGGTTTTTTTCATTGCTAGTGTAAAAAGTGGCCTTTCCACCCTCATAAGGATATTTCAACCCACTTTTTTTTATGTTTCTTGGGATAGTATCTTGTGAAACCCCGAGATATCATTCATAAACCCTCATAGACGTGAGGGGATTTGCTTGAGCTGTTTCCTTTAACTAATCTGGGTCCAGTTTTACATTTAGACAGAGCCCTTCTTCCTTTCCAACGTTTTGAACTTGCTGGCAGGGTAGAAGGCGGTCCTCAAAATTTCTAACTGCTTGAAGTACTTGAATGAAATTTTTTTAATTATGTTGAATTGTCATTTTCTCGAGTTGTATGCAAGATAGGGTGTTTAGGTTTGTTATGTTTATTAACTCATTGTTTATGCTTTCATATATCGAAATATTAATGAATTTCAATCCTTCAACCTTCATTCATTATTGAATTAGTATGTATTCAGATTTCAATGAACCACCCACTATAAATATCTTGATTTTGTATTAAGGGAAACATAAGGTTACAAATATTACAATCTAAATTATAAATTGGAAAAAATAGTAAACACAATACAAGATTTCCTCAGCATAAGTTTTTTATATTAAATCGAGTGCTCCATTTCTTTATAATTAATATCCTCTAATTGATATTCAAATATTGTTTTAAAACACATGTGTAAGTATAATAAGATATAGAAAATTGATGAAACTACTCATGTTGATGATAATAGCACCATTTAATTTTCCAAAACATAAAATTATACGTATAAGATAATATGTTTGATTGCATAATACAAAAAAGAAACATGAAATTATAATAATATAAATATGATAAGAATTTTGGAAAAATAAATAGAATCTTGAATTTATCGGGAAAAAGGTTTATCTTAGATAGCTTTAAACAAATAGTCAATCTTGATAAGAAACCTAATTATATTTACATCTGGTGGGCAGAATTATCTGGACAATATTTTCAAGTAAGTTTAAGACAAAAAAATTAATATGAAATTTCAATTGAACAATTAGTTTTTCTATCATTCAATTCAATTACTCTCGGCAATGATCGCCAACTGTAAACGAGACATAAAGGTGAGCAGGCCTGTATTACATTTTTTTTGTTGAAGCCGGACATTTTTCTATTCACAGAGAGGTTCAGAGATCAATAATGAGCTATGGGGATGTTCGTTTACCTTCTTCCTCAGCTGTTACCACAACTAATAATCAGACGGGTTAAGGCTAAGGCTCTTGGAAAGCCACTCATCAGCTTTGATAACGACCTGGAACAGGTTGTATAGTTAACGCATGATAATTTTGACAACATGACAAGGCGCTGAGTCTTGAACCCGCATGAACCTTGTATCTGAAGGGTATGTCCCAGTACACTCAGGAGGTCAACTTCAATGTGAGTTGGCATCACATTCTAGTCACTGTTGATCACACAAAACATCATTATCTTGGATAAGAACTTGTCTTTATAACAGAAAGAACATTACCTCTTTTTTTTTACAGTCAGCAGTCATTGTTTGAGTTGTAAATAGCGTCCAAAGTGAAGTTTGACTCACTATTGAATGGTTTTATGATGGTTAGATTTGATTTACAAATTTGTAGGAGCTCCTTGTCTCTTTGCAAACTTATGTCCTTCATATTCGTGGCACGAAGGTGACGCCTTCCCCTGATGTAGAACTTAAAACAAAGGTTTGTGGCTACCGTCCTAGTACTGATAGACCTCCTCCGAGGATGAGCAGCCATTGAGATGCCAGAATTTGCTTCAATGGACTTCTTGAGCCCGGTCAAGGATTTGCCAGTCTTCTTTTTGGTTTTGTATAATCTAAACGAGGAATGGGAAAGCCCTTTAATCCTTCAGTCGCTTGCAGACGTTATAGACGGTGTTCCTGGTGTATTTTGTGACTTTTATGATTACCTTAGCATCTTTTCCGGCTCCAAATAATTCTGCAATGACTTTACATTTGTCATCTTGCTGCTTGATGGTGAAACTAAAAAGATTAAGTATAAGAAAAAAGTTGTTTTCTATGGACAGTACGAGGCCATCATGAACAGAAGCAGTTCAAGGTACATCTAACTATGTTCATTAATGTAAAAAAAAACATATCAAATCAGTTACGACAAGGATAAGTTGTTTGCAAATAAAAGTTTACTCAGTGCACTCAGATGTCGACAGTATTCAAAAGGATATCTTAGTTCATTGGCTGTAGAAGGTGCATTTTTTGTTTATAAAGATTTGCTGTATTATAAAAGAGGTGTTTATCAGTTTGTAAATGGATATCCTCTGGTTGGCCATGCCACTTAAGTCATTGGTTGTAGCGAGAAAAAAGGAGTCCCGTATTGTTTCATTACAATCCTTATGGAATAAGAATTGGGGAGATAAGGGCTACTTTGAAATTGTTTATAAATGAATTTCGAATAGAATCAAGTGTATTTGCCGGTTTCCCCAAATAAAACATACAACAATAGTACTATGTTCATAAACAATTTAAAACTGATCGTAGATAATTTAAATCGTAATGTAATTATATATTTTTAAAGGACTAATAATAATTGGACTCTCACATCCTGGAACACAACATGTTTTCACAATTTTAGTTTTAAGATTTTTAATTCTGTAATAAAAATATAGTAATTTACATTATTATCCACCTTTGATATTTCACTTAATTCAATAATAATCGTTTTCTCGACGTGTATCAACAAATATTGTAAGTTTCATCTTCCACTGCTTCTAGCATGTGTTTTTATCAACCTGTTCATTAATGCCACTTGCATATTGGCTGTAATTGATATTCTTCCAAAATGGGCAAAAAACTACCTTTTCTGATGTTCAAAATAGTGACGTTACATTAAGAATGCCACCTTGAGTACAAAATTGACTTAAAGATGTGATTTAGTAGAACAAATGTTCACAATGTCATCAGTAATTTTGCAAAATTTTGGATTTATACGGACAAAAGGAGCGCCCGATGAAAACGTCCACGAGAGATGGCGCCATGGCGAAATTGACTGTTTTAAGATCCCCCACTAGGCCCTGCTAAAAAAAAATAACTCTAAAAGTATTTAAAAAGGTTGCAAAGTAAGTGTCAGTACTTACACTGTCAGTTTGACTATGCCAGTCATATTTTGTTTTATTTCTTAAATCAATGAATACTTAAGCAACAAGGAAGGGAAGGCTTCCGCGGATAACTACATAAAGAGATGCAAGTACAATGAAAAAATAAAAAAAGGAGAATAAAAGATAGAAGCATGTATATTGTATTTGTAGATGGTCAGTGTGTGAAGTGTAAATTAATATATTGACGGTTTGGTCCTCTAATTTATTGATTAATTAGATGAATATCCTCCTGGTACATGGAATTGAATCCACCCATTGTTCCTTTGTATGCATTTATTTTCATTTGGATATCCTAGCCACACATCTCCAGCCTTGAACTTGATGTTCAGTAGAGTGTTTGTTATTTTTTAAAGTTGACCAAATTCAAAATTGTCATGGATCAGCAGATGTGTTTAGGTGTTAGTAATGACTTCCTAAATTATTTTTTATGTGCCATCAAAAAGTGTTACCCTCTATCTGGTCTAAGTTCCAGCGTTCCAGAAGTACTTCAAAATTAGGTCAAATTAAAAAAGAAAAATCGGATTATAATTAAGGCATAAAAAAAGAAATAAATATTTCTATAATTTTTTTGAATTTGTTAGTAATTTTTTTGAATTTATTATTTAGTCAGTTTTGTAAGTAAAAACTCATGAAGTAAATATTGACGGAATACAAATATAATTAAATAATAATGGATTTTCTATTTATTTAGCTATTTATATAATTAAATTCTTTCAAGAACAAGCTCCAAATGGTGATAAATATACATAGTTTTTAAATCTTTGGATATTTAGTAAATTAATTCATGAAATTAGACTTTTGAAAGTTTTTATTCAATTTTGATCTTGAGTTATTTGTAACAATTAAATTTTTTGTGCCTTTTCTCTTTATCCTATGTTATCTAGGATTCCTTCGTTGTTGATGCTATATATCTTTCAAAAATTTGAGAATCACATGGAATATTTGGTAGAGCTAAATGTTCAACTTGTGCACATTTTAACAATTCACTTTTTGTTTATCACATATTAGAAGATGTTAAGTTTAGTAATTTTTTGGATTTGTATTTAAGTTTATTAAATCTAGGTAACTAGTTAGACCCCTATTTAGAAATTATTTTGTAGAAAAATAATTTCTGACTGGACCATTTTTTGATGCCAACTGGTTTGAATCAAGCAAGGCAAGGTCTAGGGACATTTTCTGGATAAGCAAAGTAAAAAAAATCATTTCTTTCTTCAGAGTTGAGATGCTGGTTTGATTTATTCATTGAAAATAAAAATTATTTCGATCCATGTTTGATGTGAGGGATTTTTTTATATGAAGGAAAGTAGGACTATAGACATTTAAAATCAATATAACAAGTTTTTTTAAGCTCCACAAATGGATTTTTTGAATGTATAATCTTAAAAGGGTAGAAGCAGTAATAACCCATATTGCACTGTTCCAGGATGTTCTTCAAAAAAAAAAAAATCAAGGACATCATTTGGTCCCTTTTATACAATCTGACAAATCTAGACAAAGTACTAATGATCTCTTCTCAATCATTTATATAAATAATCATCTATGTCAGGTACACTTGTTTTGATGGCCACAAATGTTATAGTGTACATTTTAGTGTTATAGTGTAATTAAACACTTCTATGATAATTTGGAATTTGGTTCACTTTAAAAAATAGCGAAAACTCTAATGTCAAACATCCAATTATGCAATTATACATTCATTGTAGGGATGACTTTTTTCATCAAGGTCTGTGACAATGACTTATAACTTCGTGGAAGATTGATCAGTGCTCAATAACAATTATCAATAATATCAGTCGGAGTCTATGCTCCACCAACAGTTCCTTAATTAAAACTCCGAGTGATTCCTCCTACAGTAAATTCTACTTCGTCTCCTACTATAAGACTATTTTATTGGTTCCAGTTCTTTAGTGTCATTCACAAACAAATTTATAGTCTCCAGTTGACCCATCAGATTGTAATTCCATTTATAATAATAAATTCGTGCTGTACACTTCGTACGGACTACTAAATCTGTACATCCTAGACTATTTAAGCCTTACTCTCGAGTACCTTAATACTTGTGAGTCATTTATATCATTGGGCAATATGAATGTCATTCAAATTTCAAAACTCAATGAGTCTAGATTACTAAATTATTTTATCATCTTATTGAAATTTTACCATTATCAAGACCCAAGATTACCACACACATAAACTTATTACAGATTTTAATAAATGTTTCCCATAATATATTTTTTAAATCTTATTATTGTTCTTGCATTTCTTGACCAAAAAAATAACAATTCAAAATTTTCTGCCGTTTGAATATAAACTTTTATTTCCTATTTATTCCCCATTTAACTTTTTTATTCTATTTGATTCCTTCGATTTTTTTCTTTTTGTTGTTGCATTCTTCTCATTTTTATGTTTATTATCATTAACCTGAGAAACAAAATTTTTGGCCATGTTATTAAATATTATACTTTTAAATGAGGCATGTATTAGTGAAAGCGATAGTCAACATCACATTCTGATAAAATTTTCATAAAAAAATGCATAAACTTTTTTTTAAATAGTTTAAAGAAGTTATGTCTTTTAATATTTACTTTTTTTTTTTTTTTCAAAAATATTTCAAATGTAATTCCTTTTCTGCATAAAAATAAAAATATCACAAGTGGTCTTAAACTTTTGCAAAGGACTGCATATAGCACTAGAAAATAACAATGATCTTAAACACAATGAACATAATTTTTTTTTTTCGTTGTTGTATGGCACTTCGTGGAATGCAATTCTGCACTTTCCTGAAAATAAATAATAAATTATTTGATGATGATTGATGCTCTAATACTTTGTCATTAAGATTCTTTTTTTTATTCCAATTTTAAAAGATAGCATATTCAATTATTTACCATGAAGTAAATCATTAAGGTCGATTAACCGATGTACACAAAGAATATTGCACCCTATCCAATTTTTGTGTACATATATTTAATACTACTTTCCAATTTATTTGAAATAAAATAAAGGGGAGAAGTTAGTTCAAAAATATAAAGAATATTAGAAGAAGAAGTGAAGACGCAGTTTTCACTTCTCTTGAGAGTCCGAAAGTCCAGATTAAATTATATTTGTATTGAGAAATTTTAAAAATTCTACAGATTGCTTACTCTTAATTGGTAATTCATATTTATATTAATCATAATAGATTATATAAGCCTTTATGTTGCATATATAACATGTATATCGTGAGTAGTATCCTGCTGGTTGAGAAAGCCTTTTTCGATTCAAACACTTATGAGTTTCATTATATATAACACACTTCAGAGCTTGACAAGTCTTTTTGTTCTTTTTCTCTAGGTTTTAGTATAAAACTGATCCATTCTTAATTTAGTTTCCTACAGTTTAATATTTTAACAATTAGTTAGTGTATTGATGATATAATATAGCTACCGTCCATTGCTTTGCTCACAATATCGATATTGTCTGTTCCTTTAAATCAATGCAAATACATTTTATTATGTATCAGTAGTATTGTGTCAGTCCTTATCTAGGACTAAAGACTGCAGTTCCGTACACTTCACTCTCGTTCTTGTGCAAATCAGTCCTAAAAGCCTATAAAATTCGATCCTTGTTGATATTAAAAAACTTCATTTTTTCATAATTTTAAGTACTGACAGTTTAAGGTAGGGCTGTAGAGTAGCAATCGAAATATTTGTACTGACTCGGAATCCGACTACAAAAATTATTATAATATATGTAAATAAAACTTATTACATTTAGTTTTCATTAAGTTGCTTTTTTTCCTAAATGGAAGTAATAATTATAGGTATTAAGTGCTATTAATTTATGAAAATTAAAACATTACTTATTTATCAGTTTAATTCGCAAATTCGTTAATTTTCAAACGTGCTCTATTGTCTATACAGTCACAGCTTCCGAGCATATCTAAAGTCTAAAGTTGTAACGTTGCAGTGAGAGGTTGTTTAGGTCGTTTTTCCTCGGTTATGAGGGCATAAATTATGTTCGGAACTTATAAACATATTAGCAATAGAGGGATTTTGATCCATATTATTTGTTACTCATCTTGTTAAATATCTTATATTCAAAATATTTTCTTCATACATGGCACAATTATTTATTACTTATAACTAATAACTACTTATAGGTACAAATTGAATCTGTATTAATAGTGTTCAGACTCAAATGACTAAATAGTACCTACTTATAAAGCCTATAAATTATATTATTACAAATTCTTCGTTGGAATCGGAATTAGAGTCATGAAGTCGGAGTCTGAAATTTTATAAACCAAACCCGCATCCCTGCTCCAAATGACCGACAGGCTTAAAAACCGGTTCCCAGGTCTGATAGAACTGGGCCTAAGACTTTACTACCCGAATAGATAAGGACTGATACGTGTCGATATTGTTTTCTTTACTTTTAATTATATAACGTTGGAAACAGTTTTAGTAATTAATATACCTTTTTGCAATAATTTATAACTGATTTTTTGCATTTTATTATTGTAGTAGTACCGACATCTTTTACTTCTTAATTCTTTAAAATACATTTGTCAGTGTATGTTTGACACTCCCAATACAATATTTATTGTTTACAAACTCTTTCTCTAGTCTGTTGGTCTCTTTTTTATTTAGTAGTCTTCAAAAAACACTATGTAATTCATTTAATATCGGTATAATTCACAAAATATGAATGATTAGTTTAGCAGATATATATCCTTTGGAAGTCCCAAATAATGTTTTATTATTTTTTATGTAAATTGTGGTTTTAATCAAAAGGACCGTAAATGAAAAAAAACTTTATTATATGACAGTAACAAATTCGGACTAAACAAGATTTTGTTGTTCATCGATGTTTAATAGCTTAATTATACACCTCATAGTAATAATATTTATGAGCGGACTGAACTACAGTCTTCAGTCCTAATAAGGATCGACATAACACTAGTTATAAGTATGTATGATCAAAAATTAACTCAAAATGAATTAAATTAAATTTAAGACATTCATTAATTAATTAATGATTATTTATCTACATACCCATAAACAGTATTTACTTCTGAGTCTAAAGAATTAATGTATTCCTGAGACAGTTTACCATTACCAATACAAAAGTCTGACACATAATTGAACCTGCTTGGTCCAATATTGATTATATTTACATAGGTATAATATATTTAACAACAGTCATGTTGTGAACTGTTTCATTCAGCTTTTTATGATTAGGATCTCAATAATTATAATATATCGTTCTATGTATCTAATTGTACATACGTATGGTTTTATTAAGCTCATGAATAATAAATATTATCAAGTCTTGACTATATTTCAGATAAAATAACTCCTGTCAATTATGATTATCCTAAGAATGTTCGTAGTTGAATCCATATGGCGTTCTTTCAAAAAGGTTTATAATGGTTTGAGAAAGTATTTGTCTGATATTTGTTATAAATAAAATCAAACCGAGCAATGGATGAATTAGGAAGACAAATTGCCAATTAGAAAATCTTTTCAAATACTCTTAATGTCGATTGTAGTGTTCAGCATATGATTTTTCTTCTGAAAGGGGCATGGTTGAATTTCAGCATTTTTTAACAGAATGTTATGTGGGGAAAAAAGATCATTTTTTTATACGACATATTTAGACGTTTATTTAAGGGGTGTTTTTATTTCTGTAGGGGTTTTTGGTCAAAAGTAAACTCAATAACATAATTTCATTTCTGACATTTTGATAAATGTCTTCTTTTTTTAAAAATATGCTGTGAAATATTTAAACTTTTCAAGATAATCAATATCTTTTACAAAAAATATTACGAACTTGACAACAAAATTCCGCTAGTTACAAGTAAAATATTTTATTTTTACTTAATTGACAAAAATTTTTAAAAAGTTTTTTAGCAGACTTGTACGATACATATAACAATCTTACCAATGATTTTGCCTCTCCTTTAAAGAATGATTCCGTGAATTTAACTTCACGTTTTCTTAAATGTGCTTTAGTATAAGCAGAAATTACAAGCTACTTTTAAAATAACTCTACACTTAATCAAACACTGTAATAAGTACTGCTTAAAGAGCTGGCTTTTTTAGTTATATATAATAATTGTTATACTTTTAATATTATTTAAATAATTAACACTTCATCTTAGCGTTTAAAATTTGAGTAACTGCGAGATTTTCTAAATTATTTGGATGGAGTGACATTTATGGCACCTAAACAATCCTTATGTATTTTATCTCCATGAGTTATGACCAGTGATGAAACCCCTGTATACAAGCGGCATGTTTAAAAAAACGAAAATCAGCATTGTAATCCTGACAATTTGAATATTGTTTTGAAGGAGAGAAAGAATCATGCTTCGAACATTTCATTAGATCAGCTTCAAACAGTTCTGGCAAGGGATGAAGGAGAGAATGAAATAGACAAGGACGGCATTTGTTAGAATCACTCTGATGTCGATCCCCAATTTTACTTTAAGTCCAACAAGGACCTAAAATCATAACTCTGCAACAAATTTCAGGGTTACACTAGGCCTTTTATGAGCACATCCTTCACGAATGGATTTTTTTTTAAATTTCTACATGTACAAAAAATTAGTAAATGGAAAAATTATCTTTACGTTTTTTTAAAGAAACACATTTCACCCTTGAGCAACTTGTGCATAAGAAAAATTCATAAATTAAACAAAGAAATGGATATTTACATTGTAAAGAAATAAAATTCGAAAAGTCTGGATTCCTAACAAAAACATTATTTGATTTAAATAGAAAAGATTTCTTTGTCTATGATCATTTAAATTAATATCTATGATACAATTAAGTTATTTTAAGAAATGGTCAATAACCAAAATATTTGAAAGTAATGAAGAGTATCATAACATAGTTTCGAAATGAGGTCTCACTAGTACTAATATCCTAATTTATAGTAATGGGATCCACAATATGGTCATTTCTCTGTCCCCTTTTTTACAAAAAGTTAAGGGATGTGATTTGTTATTGTCTTGATACTTGACCTTTGGAACATTTCTTTAAAATTGGCTGAGGATTGGACAATATCTTGTGTTGGGTTACAATCTCAAAAACTCGGAATATCCTATAAAATTTAAATAAATTATCATATATGATTTGCATTTATACTTAATATTGCCTTCTTCTCCTACCAACTGTAGATGAAGTAGTAGGTCCCGGAATAGGATAATAAGTAAAACAGAAAAATAACTTATTAATTCTTGTTCAGCCCTCTACTGATCGATCCACAGACCAGTACCTGTCCGCGGACTGGGGGTTGGATACCATTGTCAAAAGATATACATTCTTTTCACTGAGTCTCTCTAACAAAAAATTAGTGTGGATTATCGCTATGCGTTCCCATTCTGTTTGAACTTTGAGTTAGATAGATTTTGCAAATAATCCTCCGTTATAGAAAAAACAAGGAACAACGGATTTCGTGCTTAATAACGCTGAGCAAAAATAAAAATTGTCAACACAAGATGCCTATTTGGCAATTTTTATGAAATTCTGGATATAGCCTCGATATATCAAACTATACAAATGGTGAACAAGATCAAAAGAAATTGAGGTAGAGCAGTTAACCTAACGCCCAGGTCTCAAGTTCCTTTATATATTTTACTTGAGCATCTTTAGTGAAAAAGTCCCAGAGATTTGGAATCAAATGATTTCACCTTTACAAGAAAATATTTATTTATCATTTCTGCGTCTTCTAATTATTAATAGAACCTGAGCAAAACTAATATAAAAATACTATTTATATAATTGCTCTGAAAGTCTGTAGTTTGGTAGTGTAATAAAAAAATTCATAGAGCCCTCTATCGGAGGAAAATACCTGTATTTTGTATTAAGTACCCTTATCCTTCAAGGAGTTGTATTATTTTGTCGCAAGACAGTGCCACTCTCTACCACTTTGTTTAGAAACTTGTATAAGTCACAAAAACAACACACATTCCCCATTACTTTCTTATTCAATATCAAAAGTAGTATTTCCCTAAAACCACTCCTAACAACCATAATACTATTCATTTATGGCTTTGGCCTCTATGATTTACTTCTCAATAATAAGGATAAAAAAGATGGGAGTATATGGTTTGGGGGAGATAGGTATCCTGTTCCTCACCATCACAGGTGACATATAGCAACAGATCAAAGAAAAACTTTGGCGTTTTATATATGTAGGAATAAGTTGCAAGATTTAATTTAAGTTCAATAAGCTAACACAAGCCCATATAAGAACACAGATAAGTATAAGTAAAGAAAGATTAATTTTAGAAAATTAAATATTTCTGCATCCAACATTAACATTTTCCCCTATATCTGTCGTTTTCAAAAACCAAATTAAGCATGACTAAGATCAATCGTTGGTATTATTTCTTTGAGAAATTAAATGAATTTGAATTTATGAAATTATAGCCTTACAATATACTTCTTTATTAATTAATTGGCGGTACTATCCAGCATTGCCCGGAGTAATAAGGCATCGACTAACATACAAACTCAAACTTTGCTTTAATAATATGTATGAAAGCTCCCCAACAAATCCTCAGTGATACAATATAATTTAAATGAAAAATGAAGGTATATGGAAGTCACGATTTGAATTTATTTGCAATCAATTATAAATGTTTTTAACCATAACAATTTTGTTTTATATGGGTAGACCGGCAACCACATCTTTTTCTATATCACATTCATTCTTCCCTCGAAGAATTTTAAAGTAGCCTTTATCTCCCCAATCGCTATTCCATGAATTTGCAACTAACCAATATGGAACTCCTTTCTCTTCACCCCAACCAAGGATTTTAATGGCATGACCACCCAGCATCTCTCCCTTAACATACTTATAAACACCACTCTTATAACTCAAAAAATCTTCGTAAACCGTAAATGAAGCTTCAACGGGTCCATGAGCGAATATTTCCTTTTGAATACTATTGACATCTGAGTGGACTGAGTAAACTTTTTTACCAAACGACTTATCCTTCTTGTAACTCACTGGATATGATTTTTGACAGGAGTGAACGCAATTAGGTGTATCTCCTGATTCAGTGCATGGTGGCCTCGTTCCATTAATATGATGTTCGCAAGGAGGAATGGAATATGATTGACAGCCTGTCTCAGTCTTGTACAAATCCCCGGAGACAAGTCCAGTATCTTTCCAAAATATCCAAGCATCTTCTATAAATCCACCAAGGCATCCCAATCCACAATCCTCGCAACATGCAAGTAAATTTTCTGAGGAAACATTAACCGATTTTCCATTATGAATGCAAATACGATCTGACATAGCTTCCACTGCTCCAAAGGCCCAACAGGATCCACAGCCTCCTTGATCTCTAATCAATGAAATTGAGGGGCAATTCTTCCACTGCTGTCTTGCATCAAATTCCTTGGGAAGGAGAACATCGTTAGGGATTCTAAGAACTTCGAGGGTACTTTCATTTTTCATCTTTGTACCCATTAATCCTTTGATGTATTTTAAAGGTGTTTTTGCATGAAAATTTTGTCCGGCATTCCATGTGGTAGATACTTTGTTTATTTCATCTATAAATTCATAAGACAAAAAGTTTAGATTTTCCTCACTATATACGAAAGAGACACTCAAGATTAAAAGAGTAGTTAGGAGAAGAAGACCCTTCATTTTTAGAGCAGTAATTAAGGAATATTGTTATCCAAACTTTGCTTAAATACATGATTATGTGTTTATCAAGATTAGCAATTTTTTTAAAGCATTCAAAGATAAGCATTTTTACAGAGAGAAATTCAAGAATCTATTTATTTTTCTGAAATTCTTATCATTTATAAATATAATAAAATCATGTTTCTTGATTATATTATGTACTCGAACATAATAATTTCCCATCTAATATGTTTAATTTTATATTATACAATCTGCATAATTGAATGAGATTATCACCATTGGCACGAGTTATACCATCAAGTCTCTATATTCTATTTGACTTACACATGTGTAATCTAAAACTACTCTGAAATATCGATAAGAAGTTATTAATTATTTAGAAATGGGGAACTCGATTTAATATAAGGAACTTCTTACTGTACTGTTGAAATTTTGCATTAAGTTTGCTATTTTTTCCCAATTTATAATTAAGAGTGCAATATTTGAGAGATTTTAGTTCCCTTAATACAAAACCAATATTATATATGTTCTGTACCGTGAACAGACTTTTAGCCGATTGATACTAGTGTAGCTATCATTGGATGCGCTTTCTTGTGTCGCTCTCATTTAAATTTAGTAAACGTTGGGGATTATTACACATTTTTTAAATCGCCATCATAGCTGTTTATGAAATCAGAACACATCTGTATAAGTGTATAAGCTATCGGTGCCTACATCCTCAGGTAGAAAAAATGTGATTTAGCAAACTAGATATATTCTGATATATCTGTGGATACTTCACTTTATCACCACAAAGACGGAACATAATTCCCTTCATTAAAAGTGTGTAACTTGCTTATTTTAAAGTACCGCTTGGAGAACAAGACAAAAAATGGGTACCTCACATAGTATGCACGGCTTAGACACTCAGTCTCCATGAAAGATGAGTATAGAAACATCAAAATATTACTTGCACGATTTAAATACCGCAATCACAAGTAGTTAATCTTTGTGTATTTAAAAAAGTGAACTTACTTTTGCCTCAACAAGGAGGTTACACAAAATACCCTTGTTTCTTTTGCTACTTGGAAAAAAAGAGCTGACAAGGATCACTGGGTTCGAATGGAATAAAAAAAAAACCTTTTAATCAACCTATAGTTCAAAAACCTCCTGTGATAACTAATAACTAGTGATGTATTGAAATCAGTTGCCAATATGCAAATAAAACCATTTAAAACAAAAATAATTTATTATGCTTCTCTCGTAAATTAAAGATTTTTAGTATGTGTTGTACTATTTTTTTATCGTCCCGTTGTTCAAATAACTTGATATGATATGCAAAAACTAATCATAGATTGGCAATCAGTAGCCAAAATGCAGCTAGATTCAATAAAAAACCATGCAAGAAAAATTGCCAGTGTTATTCATCCTAGACGTGAAATATGTCTTCAACTTGCTTGGTTCCTTGTTGCCATGCTGGTAAAACATCTGGTCGATGATATTAAAATGAATTATGTTGCATAAATTTCCAACATCAAATATGGAATTTAGCTATTCCAATAAATTAGATAACTGTTAAAAAATTATACATATTTATTTTAATGATATATGAGGAGTTTTTATATACATTTTATTATTGTCTAAATAAGTAGTAAATCCGTTGATAGCTCTAAAAAAGATGTTAGCTTTTTTCATTTTAAACTTGAAGATTTTGAAGCAGAAACTCACTTAACATATGGAGAACTAAGAAAAATGTATCTTAAGATGTTAAGCAATCTATGAATTGGTAATGTGGATATATGATATATGTAATAAATATAATTTAATTTAAATTTTCTTTTGCAGAAAAATGTATTTTCATTAGTTAACTATCATTGTATAAACACCCACAGTTATATGGGGTTCGAATGTAGTACGAATCCTTGACGTTGTATTACATTAAATTAATTAAATAAAAAACAAACACGACAGCAATCCTATGTAATGGAAAAAGTGTTATTCACTTCTCTGTTATCAATTAATTGTCATGTATTTTTTTTCCTAGTTTTCTCCTGTTCTTTTATGGCACGACCTTTGAGTGCCTCCCCGAATTTTCTAAGAGCTTCACTTCACAACAGTCAACAGTTTCTTCTTCAGACACATTATGGATGATAACGATGTGAAAATCATGGCTTTTGCTTGATGTTATGCATGTTCAATAATCTATGATTATTTTCCAATATGAGAATACATCATGCCAAATGATAATTATTAATCGATATCAGAGAAGTGATAATCAATTCTTGTATATTGTTTAATTTATTTAAAGTACTACAACGGTAAATACATTATCAAAATAAATGGAATAAAAATATACTATCATATATGAATAAAGTAAATATCATTTTTCTGTCAAATGTTTTAAATGGAACTTCGACGAAATTTCCCTTAGACAAATCTACGGCAAAAAAAAATCTGCAATTATCCTATATAGTGTACGAAGGATTACCCAAAATTATATTACAATTATAGTAACTCATTTACCGATCTGTCCCATCTACAGATGGATGTAACTCATCTCAGAATATGTTGATAGTTTTCCTATCAGAGATGGCGACAATAGAATAACCCTCAACATTTCACTAGTTGCACCCCGAGCACGCAGAATGACTGCATTCTTTTTCCACTAGACAGAAAGGGACATTTTCATGTTCCAAAGTTCGGATATCAAAGATATTGTTAACAGAAGAAGAACAAATCGGGGAGTGATAGGGCTTAGTTTTTGGATTTTTTTCTTCAAAAAAATACTAAGATTAAATTTTTTGGAAATAAATTTCAAATATTCAACTTTTAAAAAAAAAATCCAAAATCAACAACTATTCACAAAATAAATAAAAATTTGAAAAAAAAAAATAAAAAATAGGCAAAATCCGTAGCTATACTTAAAAAAATTAAATTTTATGCAGAAAAACTTCAAAAATCTATAACTATTCCCAAAATATTAATTTTTTTAGAAAAAAAATTGAAAAAATTAAATATTTTGGAGAAAAACTTCAAAAATCTATAGCTATTTGCAAAAAATTAATTTTTGTAGAAAAAAATTTGGAAAGTTAAATTTTTGGAAAAAAAATTTAAAAAATTAAATTAAATTTCAAATATGACACATTTCAAGAAAAAAATAATCTAGCCATAAAGATAAAAAATCATTAAAACTCTTTTTAATGATGAAAAACACTTTTACATAAGTTTTATTGATCCTAATTTTAATTTGGGGATCGTTTTAAGGGTAAAAAATGACTCTGAACGATAATATTTCGGAATTATTATAATCCCAGATATTTCAAAATTCAGATGACAGAGAGAAAAATTAAGATTAAGTTTTGAATTCTGCGTTGAAAGATAAATTTGATTATTATCTTCAATTCATTTGTACAAAATATCCCCCTCCCTAATTGTTCTGTTAAATAACCATTTACCAACGGCGTTCACAATGGGTGGGCTGGAGGGTGTGTAGCCACCTCCCCCCAACACACAAAAACAAATGGAATTTTGTTTTTTACCTGAATTTTTTTGGTAATTATGAAAACATTTTAAGGGAAACAAGGGGTTATTTTTTTTTTTTTTAGAAAGATTGATTTCCTTAAAAAAAGGTAATTCTGGATAACTATGCAGCAGAGCAAAAAATTTAATATTTGTAATTTTTTGTGAATAACTATGGATTTTTGAATAATTATGAATTTTGAAATTTTTTTCCGAGAAATTTAATATTTGAAATTTAATTTTCTGTGTGTAGCTGTGGATTCTTGATTTTTGTTTTTCCAAAAATTTATTTTTTTTGTACATAGAAATAGATTTTTTTCAAATTTAATATTTAAAATTTTGTTTCAAAATATTTAATTTTTTTTTGTAAATAGAAAATAGATTTTTTTGCAATTTAATATTTAAAATTTTGTTTGAAAATATTTAATTTTATGTTTATACCGGGTGCTTTTCATTTAAAAAAATTTAAAATATCTAATAATTGCCATTTATTTTTTAGTATCAGTAGTGGATTTTTGTAATTTTATTCCCAAAAATTTATTTTTTTTAAATAACTATAGCTTTTTAAATTTTTTTAATATTTGTAATTTAATTTTTTAACTTTTGTGAATACCTATGGATTTTAGAATGTTTTTATTTTTTTTTCAAAAGAATTGTGTTTACATATTATGTGTTAAGCTGAGTAATATTGACTGTGGTTTGTTATTTTAATTTGATACTTGACTCGCAATTGGGTCCCAAAGACGAATTAATGACTTTGAAGCACTTTTGAATTGATTAACACATTTATTGAAAAAGTTGAAAGTGAAGACTTGGATTCCAGCAAGTAATTAAAAACTTGAGAATTGACTTAATCTCAAAACAAAGATTTAAATAGCCTCGAAAGCTGTGACAGGACTAGAAAACATTTTAATCAAAATAATTTCAATATTTTACTCGGTATAATGGTATTCTTCAAAATACCTTTTATAGAGTAAAAAAGGAAATTGAGTAAGAACAAGTAGCAAAATATTAGCAATCTACAATCTTTGTTATTCAAAACTGCTTGTCATCATTAATTTTGAATTGGAAGAACTAATTTAGAATTGAAATAAAGAAAAGCCTAAAAGTAACAAACTAATATTTATACAGGGTGAGGACTCACAACTCAAAATCAACTTCGAGGCCATCTAGCCTCAGTTCTAAAAGTCTGAAAATTTTGTATTGGTACTGTTCTAAAGAAATATCAAAAAGCTACAATTTGATGTTTGTTTTGTTATTTTTGCAATCAAAAATATAAGAGCAGCAAGCAAAACAGCAGAATGTATCGATCTCCTTCGCGAACAAGTCGACAAGTGGACGCTGTTCTGAACAGAAGAAATGATAGTTTCTTTACTGAATTAGGAACTCATTTCGAGGTAACTTTCATTGCCAAACCTCCAGCTGATGTCC
The DNA here is from genome assembly GCF_016086655.4 of Lepeophtheirus salmonis. Classification (NCBI taxonomy): domain Eukaryota; kingdom Metazoa; phylum Arthropoda; class Copepoda; order Siphonostomatoida; family Caligidae; genus Lepeophtheirus; species Lepeophtheirus salmonis. The sequence goes on from NC_052143.2 coordinate 22,853,336, forward strand.
CTTTCCTCAGCTTGGTGGTGTCCGACGGCAGCAAGATCCCTCCCTACTTCTTCAATGCCAACGACAAAGTCAACAAAGACAGCTTCTACAAAGTCCTCGGCTACCATGGCTTGCCATGGTTGAAGAGCAAGTTCCCCAAGAACAACTATGTGATTACCCAAGACGGCGGTACGGCACACACATCCAAGGAGGAGCAGTACTTCTACAGGGAGAACATGGTTTCCTTTTGGCCGGCAGACTTCTGGACTTGGTCCTCACCCAACATGAACACCTTGGACTTTGCTGTTTAGTGTATCTCGAAGGGCACGGCAAACAAGACTCCTCAATCGAATGTCTATACCCTAAAGGCCGTGATCACAGAGGAGTGCAACAGACCCTCAGACTTCATCAAGGCCAGCTGTTCTTCTGTTCGTCTCTGTAATGAAGCCATCATTCAGAATGGAGAGAGACCTACTGAATCACAAGTGTAGATAGTTGTTAAATTGCCAACTTTTGCTTGAACAGTTTGCCATAAAAATGGCACAAAATAAAAATATCGAAATGCCAAAACAGCAATGAAATTTTCTCATTTTTGAGGAAATTCCCTGCAGATTGTAAAAATGAATCTGAGGATTTCAAATAGACTCAATCAAAATATTTAAGGACTTGGGCTTGTCTGTCAAGCAGGAGCATTGCTAGCTTTCATCATTTTGGCGTGTTATCCCAACGTCCCAATAACGTTATCTAAATAGGTTCGTTTTATTTGTATATGATAAACATTTTAAGGGGGTTGCTTGAGCCCTCCTTAAAAGAGATTAAAAATACCCCTGGCGAAAAGATTTGAATCTAAATATCAAAGACATCCGACTATAGTTGGTTTTCAATGAGAGACTTTACTCCACCTCTTTTGATATTTTAAAGTAGGCATTAAATATGATTATGAAGTGTTCATGAAACATACCGATAAATTTAAAAATCAAACAACACATTATTTTAAACAAATGTAGAATCTACCCACATGAGTATTCAGCAATAAATATACTTACTTTTAAGCTAGGAATTTCTAAAGCCTTCTATTTTTCATAAAGTTGTAATTAAATATTTATCGTAGATAACTAAAACATTACTTCATTATTCAAAAGAATGTTTTAAGTCGCTCATCTGAAGTTCTTAAGTTAATTCGGAAGGAACTGCAAATAAATTTAAATTTGACACCACAATTTTTTTTAACAAAATTGTAGAAGAATTTAAAAAAAATTAAGTCTCAAAAAGCAGTGGTGCAGGAACCACAGGATAACGGGTTTAAATATTGTAATATTATAAGTGTAGGGTTGCAAATTCCGTGAATATTCAAACATGCAAACTTTCCAATGGGATTTTGGGAAATTAACGTAAATTTCTAAAGATTAGCAGGATATTAAGGAATTAATGGGAATGTTCGACTAAAAACAGTATGAAACTGGATATTTTCAATTTGAAGGCTAGATACATAAATATTATAGGTAAAAAATATCTTTTCTAACATATTAGTATATAAAACAAATAAATTGACCTAAAAATTATAAACAATGTCACTAAAAAGTCACTAAAAGTGTAGATAGTATTCGTTTAACACGATTGAAGGTTCGTTTGATCAAGAATTACTGTACATTATTCCTTTATATTTTAAAATAAAGTGCCTACGACTCTCAAATAGGAACGGAACAAAATATTAAGAATTTTTCAAATGATATTTTTTGATTTTTGAGAAAAGTATTACTAACTTTAATGTATAAAAAAGTCTTTTGGTTGAGTAACGTAAATGGAAATTCAAAAACTAATAAATAAATCGAATTATTTAAATAAAAATCGTCCCCTCAAGTTGTGGGCCTTGAATGTTAGCCCCACTGTCCTTTGACATGCCAATACTATGTATCTATATACATATATTGATTGAAGAAAATTAAAAGCTTTTTTACCATGTTCCGCAGACCATAACGTTTTTTATCAGAGGTAGCACCAAAAAACAAAGATTTATCGGGTTAAAGTTAAAATTAAAGTAACTGTTCGTAGAAAATTATCTCTATCTAGAATTATTATTCATATCTTAAATGCGAACATTTGTGTGTGTCTGGGATTCACAGTCAAACTAATTAATGAAATTTGCTGAAATTTTTCATATAGGTTTTTTACAGCTCAAAAGAGGGTTCCGGTAAAAATTATTTTGGCTTTCAAGGCCATGGCAACAAATAGCCCTTTTCTAAAAACGATTTTAGACTAACAAACGACTACTCATATCGAAGAAAAAATACTTCAAAATTCTAAGAATTAGTTTTACTACATGTTGGTATGTATATATGAGGACTTTTTTTAAATGAGATTATAAGGTTTAGAGAATAAAAAGAGAACAGAATAAAACAGAGATTATGTAAATATAACGGAAATTAGGGAACTGAACGCTACAATCCCATTTTTAGTACTCGACACGTGAATTTATTTTAAACGTTGAACACTACAAATGGGATTGTAGCGTTCAGTTCCCTAATTTCCTTTACATTTACTCTTAAATTAATAATCACTAGCACGATCATTGGTTTCACTAAAAAAAAATTGTGTCCTTCAAGGATACCTTCACAACTTCTTTCGAAATTTTCTCTAAAATTAACGGTTGTCATGAATGTAACACATGTAATTTAGAATTCTTAAATATATATTTCAAGCTTTTTTACACATTTTTGTTAGCAATCAGGGAAAAAACTGGATTTGTGTTGAATATAGTGAAAATAATAATTTTCTTATCCAAAAATTGTCCAAATCAATAATTTTCTTATCCAAAAATTGTCCAAATCAATAATTTTCTTATCCAAAAATTGTCCAAATCAATAATTTTTTATCCAAAAATTGTCCAAATCTAAAAAAAATATATTTCACATCGGGTCGGATCTTATTTTAGCTTTTGTTATAGTGAGTATGGCTGGTTGTCCAAAATAAAAACTAAGAAGTTGCGAGCAATCCATTTTTGCAAGTATATTTATCTCGTTTTACATAGTGTATGACTTTTACCTGTAGCATGGTTCTCATTGACTGCTCAGGATTATTCAACGTCATTTTCTGGTGCTTCTTAATGAATTCTTGGTCTTGCTTCAGGACAAACCTTACGGAATGTTCTTTTCTAGCAGCCACAACTTCAAAGTCATAATTTGAATCAATCAGCTCACGTTGTTGTTTTTTTTTACTTTATGGAAAAACGATTAATCAATTTTTAAAATATCTTTAATGATTTTTCTCCCATGTCCGGTGATATCCTCGTGAGTACTGCGCGGCTTATCCCTTCCAAGTGAGTCCAAACTACTGGGGTACTGGCAACAGACTGACAAAATCTCCATTTTAATTAGATCATTTGGTAAAAGGTCAATATTCAAAGTTTTCTTTGAAATATGAGCTGCCAAACTCACGACTCAAATAACCTCTGCAAACTTTTTATAACTCAGCGAATTAAAAAAAGATACCTGATTGTCTGATATAATTTTATTTAACATGAAGTAGGCTTATGTCAAATTTGAGTAATTTAAATATTCTCCGTCTGCACCTTTGAAAGCAAGGCTATATCTGGTCCATTTATATTGTTTGTTTTTTCAGTAAAGTAGTTGAACGCTTAACTGGAACGAATGCTTTGAAGGGGTGTAATAAACTTTATTTTCTGGACTTTGGCTAGGAACAAATGCGTATAAATTTTACTTATGAAATGAGTGTATTTTAAAATCTTTATTATTAATCAACAATACATGTAGAATCATGATTTCAAATTATTAATACTATGTATATGTAAATAAAAGAACCAACGCTAATTTGTTAGTTCACTTGATAAAATTCTAGAAACCACAGTTTGTTTAGATAGTTCCAAATTCGTTCCGAACTATGAATATTCCTAAAATAAAAACTTATAATCAACTGTATAATTTTATTTCAACTGGCTTTTACAGGGCTCCCTAGATAAATCCGGACAAAATGCAATTGATAATAAAACTGGTATCCCTGCACTGAGCTCACATAAGATTGTCTCAATTAAGAGATTGCAGTCTTGTTTATATTGTATATTTTCCCAATTTTTTATCAAAATAGACACTTAGGCTCATGGAGCAAACCAAAAGATCAAGTCATCGAACTCGCTCTTGTAGGCCATGGAGCAGTAGCTATCATCAAGTTCACGTGATACGCCAGAAGTATTGTCTACGACATCTAAACCAGGTTTAAAAATCACGAAAAGTAGGAAAAGTCCCCACATAGTACCAGAAGTGATCGTAAAGTCACTCTTCGTCTTCTGGTAGATCTGAAGAGGACCGTAACCGCTGATCCATCATTGAATCAGGTAACACTTGCCTGGAGGAAGGGTGTGGTTCGTAGCAACATCTTAAAGGGATTGGGGGGAGCTTGGTATGACTTCCTTACAAGTTTTCTATGCGTCACCTGTTAAATGAAACAGGTCAGATTGGTCCACTGCAAGACTCTGCTCTCTAGGCTCAAGACGTCCAATGCAGGTCACATGTCATTTTCTCAGATGTAAAAATATTCACTATTGAACGCCAAAGGAACTCTCAAAATGACAGATGGCTCTCCACGTCTAAGGACAATGTCCTCTATGTGTATAAGTCCAAGAACTACAGCTCCATCATGGTCTTGGGGTTCATCACCAGCACCGGGAAGGGCATGCCACCATTCTTCTTAAAGAAGGGAGAACAGGTCAATTCTTATGTGTATGTGGAGTGCTGGAGATCCACTGTGCTTCCGTAGGTGTAAGAAAACGTCCCTGAGCCCTGCGTGTGGCAACAGGACTCTGCTACCTTGCTACCTACCACACGTCCAAGATCAGCCCAGAGTTCATCAGAATCAAATTTTACGATTTCTGCCTCCCCCCCCAGGGCTGGCCCTCTTACTCTGCCTATTGCAATCTGTTGGATTACTTCTTCTAGGGAAAGTTGGAGAGGGAGTTATGGTCAAACCACTACAACAGCGTGAACAGCCTGAAGGCAACCATAAAGAAGGAGTGGGCGAGGATCTCGGCTGCAGATGTGGAGAATGCATGCAAGAGCTTCTGGGTCAGGATCAAGAAAGTGATTGCCGCTGAAGGCAGTCACATTATATAAAATAATACATTAATATCAAACAAATTATTGTTGTTTTATTGCGTATATCTCTATTTATCTCAAATTTTAGAAATACACTTTTGAATTTTGTCCGGATTTATCTCGGCAACCTTGTACAATAGAGTATACCTAGCTTAGACATTGAAAGGAATCCGAACGGTGTACATGGGAGAAAAACGATTCAGGTGAAAAAAATATGAACTGCTTTCATTTTCTTATTGTCCATAAGAAGTTGATTTTTGAATATTTTTCCGAAGATGTAGTTTATTGACCAGTTGCAGGGACATTGTTATTGTTCAAGTTGAGAGGCTTGCATTTGGCTGAAGAAATCATTTGCATACATCACAAGATGAATAAACAGAATGTATTTATAAAACTCTATTGAGATATTTTTTGCATCAATAACCCTTTATTTCTTTAACTATTTAAACCACAATGGCCATGAGAGTACTTACTTGATGTTTTAGGGTACATCATTTGGATTTTAACTTATGGATCTTACTTTTTGTAATTCCACGGTTTTGACTAAAGTATAAGTACATATTTATTCTAAGTAGTCTGTTTGTATTAGAAATAATAGTATACTCAGTATAGGAAAAAATATAAAGGCAACAGTAATGAAGTACAATAATACGATCTTGATATAGCGTACTCTATCATATCAACCGGATAGTATTCAACATATTTATTGCTGCTACCTTGTAATCACATTTGTTTTAATTTGGTGAATCAATTTGTTTGTTTTATGTAATAACTAATAATATGTCATCACCACTGTTTTATTCTAAAGCCCCCCCCCCCAATCGCCCCATTACCGTACAGGGGGAACTATCGTCCACTTCGGGAAACGCTGATGTAGTTGAATAAATAATCGTAGTAATTTACTTACACAACTTACAACATATTGTATACAATTTCGATGTGTATGTCGAAAACCATTCTATCAAAAGCATATGCGAAATAACCAGTCTTTTATTGTATATGTATTAATTTATGTCTTTTATTCATTGTACCTCGAATTATTCCTTGAAGAGTCCCGGAATTTTGCCAATAATATAACAAAATCTAAAGGATCTGTTGACATAGTCAACACAAATTAAATTAAATATTATTTAATAATTTATATGAATAACTATTCTAATAAAAGACTTAAGTTATATATAGGTATATTATGTTATTTACTTTTAACCTTCTATATTTAACAATAAAAGCTTGTAGTAAATTAGTAAGTTATATGGGAGATTCGCCAATTATGAATCCATTGAATATCAATTGAGAAGAAAGTAAAGTTATTGCAGCTCTATTAGTATCAATGGATTAATTAGGAGCAAACTATAAGCGCTTAATTAGAACATAACATAGGATAACATAGGAGTTTTTGAGCAAGAGGCAAAGGTCAAAATGTTTTGATCTAATTTATACACAAAATACGATCTAAACTGTCAATTGGAAATGTTATTGTTTTTATTAATTTATGTTATACAGTTGTTTGTGAATGTTTCAATTGAAAGCATATCTTTCTAATACCAGTTTCTGAATATATATTTTACAATTTTAGCTTATAATTATCAAGAGAATAAGACACATATTTTGATATTCATATTTAGAATATATTTATACATAGAAAATGTCATTTAATAAATTTAAATTTATAATTTTACTGTATCTGAACATGAAAAATACCTAAATAATAATCCAGTGCTGATTATTTTATACATTGGAAAATATTCTTAAACGGTGAATATTGTTCCCAGAACGTTTTAAAACTCTCTTTAGAAGCTCTTTAGACGTACATTTAAATATTTTTATGACAAGTTGATAAAGTCTCTAATAAAGATTATCTGTTCCTATTGCAGTTTCTGATATATGTGACTTAATAAGATTTGGAAAAAGGAAAAGTGTTTCAGTCAACAAAATCTTTTGCAACAATTTGTCGAAAGCCTTTTTGTCAAAAGCAAGATTTTGATAGCGTCAAAATATGATCTCCGATTCATAAAGTAATTTAGACATTCTTCTTTAAGGAGATCGTAGTCCGTCATCACTCATCTTAGAAAAGATGGCATAACTCTTGAAAAGAATTAACGATTCTTCCTTGGAGGGATCCCAGTGAATGAGTGCTAACTTACAAGTAGGACATTTAATTGAATGATTTATTGTACAATGGAACATAAAGATTATGTACATATTTTGCATCTGAAAGAAAATTCACATACTCTCAAGTGTTTTAGTTCAGAGTTCTTGTTTTCATCTGTCTGTTTTTCCTCTGGATAAAATTCTTCAACAGTTGGCATCACATAACTCAAGGTCCATGTATTATACGATATATTTAATACAATAGTTTCATCAAGAGCCGTTACAGTTAGAAGAACTTCCGACAATCTTTTTGCTTCCATGAATTTGAAAGAGATCGATATGCGCTGCTTAATAGTCTACAGGTAGGATTATAACTCAATTCATTGCGTGATCTCACAGCATTGAACCAAATTTGCAAATGATCCTAGCAAAGTTTATATGGTGAGAGGTACGAGAGTTCCATTGAATCCACATGTGAGATCAAAAAACAGATACATTTGATATCACCAATAATGCCAAGAGCGCCTGTTTTTCTTTTTGAAAGTCTTACTTTCATCCAACTTGGAATGAAGAGCTTTCGTATAAATTTTCAAAACCATTAAAAATACTTTCTGCAAAAATGAAAGTTTTTCTTATTTGGTGCCTTTATATACTCTAGAGCCTTCATTGAGCGACTGTTGTGAATATCAATCACTTTATCATGAAGAAGAATAAACTCAGCTGTAGCGAGTGTATCATCTGTTTGAAATTTAGGAATTCCTTGAATGTAACACCATTTTAGGGAACGCCCAACACTTAAGCTTGCAATGCTAAAATAGCATAAGCATCATATGCATAAGTAGTCCCAACCCTTCATTAGCCACCCGAGCATGGTAAAAATCTTGAGGAGTATCGTGGTACCCCCATACTCACTCTCTTACTAATCTCCTTATCAGTAGGTCACACTCCTTTAAATGAGTAAACCTGCATCTTGTGTAGGTGAGTGGGTAATTTAGATGAGGGATGAAATGATGACTTCGACCTATGTATCTGTGGAAGACACAGAGCTTTCTGGTCTGAAGGTTTCTTATACCATCCCTCAACTTGTCAAATACGTTGCAAAGCTGACTTCCAACGGCGAGTAATGGACCCCAAGGTAATTATACGTCTCATTTCCGCTATTGGGGCCATGGTTTGGCCATATTTGACCAGTTTAGTGCCTGCATGAATGAAATAGCTATTTTTTCTGGAGTAATGGTAACTGTAAGTATACGCACTCTTTTTATAGTTTGTGTTAAGACCTACTTCCTTTTATTAAGCCAAGAAAACGTCACATATTTATTGGAGGCTTTTAGTGTCCTCTGCATCTAAGGCCGTGTCGTATTACTAGTGAAGAACGGCTCAAAAAGACACATGCATATATAGACGATGTTACTGTCTGCGGAAGTAATCAAGAAGAACATGATGATAATTTGAAAGCTTTTCTATTAGCTTTAAATAAGTACTCATTGACACTAAATCGTGAAAAGTCTGTCTTTTCAGCAAAATCAATAATGCTTCTGGGTTGTTTTGTTGAGGAAGGAACCATCAACCCAGTCCCTAATAGGATTTTGGTCTCTAAGAAATGCAAATTCCAAAAGAAAAATCCCCTTTGTAACGAGTTTTGGGAATATTTTCATACTACACAAAATGGACAGCTAGGTAATCCGATAAGATCCAGCCCCTCATCAATGCCCAAACTTTCCCTCTGTCTGAGGAAGAGGTTGCTCTTTTTGAAATGATTAAAAGAAAATATCGAATTTGGTCATCGGGGCTACAGATACTACTAAGAGCCCTTCTGTAGAAACTGACCCCTCTAATTACGCCATCAGAGGTACCCCGCCCAAGAAAGAAGACCCGATGCTTTCTTCTCCCGCATACTCTCTACTGCCGAACAAAGACACTCATCTATAGAAAAAGAAGAATACACCATCGTAGTAGCTCTCAAAAAGTGGAGGCATTTTCTATTCTTTTAACTCATCACCGACCAACAAAGTATTTCTTTTATGTTCGATCAACACCACACTAATAAAATCAAGAAGGAAAAGATATTGAGATGGAGATTAGAATTATCTTGTTTCTACTACGAAATTATCCGCCAAGCCAGAAGAAAAACTTAGTTGCTGACAACCTTTCTAGAATATGTGGTTCTATCATACTTAATCAAGACAGTCTGAAAATTCTACATCAAAATCTATGCGACCCCATTATCAATAAATTGGCTCATTTCTTAAGAGCCAAAAACCTTACATACTCAATCAAAGATATAAACAAAATTACTCAAAACTGCTTACAATGACAGGAGCTCAATCCTAAATTTGATCAAAATCAAGCAGGTACTTTAATCAAAGCTACCCAACTTTTCGCAACCCTAGCTATTGATTTTAAGGATCCGTTACCCTGCTCAAACAAAAACAAGTATATGCTCACTATTATTGAAGAATACTCCCGTTTCCCTTTTGCTTACCCCTGCACGGATCTCTCAACCTCTGAGATAATAAAGTGTCTTGGTGATCTGTTTTCAGTATTTGGATTACCGTCTTACATTCATTTTGATAGAGGAACATCTTGCATGTCTATGGAGCTCAAATATTTCCTCATCCAAAAAGGCATCGCCACAAGGAGGATAACACCTTACAATCCCAAAGGAAATGGACAAGTGAAACGTTATAATGGTATGACATGGAAAGCCGTATCTTTCGTGTTAAAGGCAAACTTACTCAATACCAATCCATAGAAGAAAGTGCTACCAAAAGTGTTACACTCAATTAGGCCTCTTTTATACACTGCCCCAAATTGTAGCCCTCACGAACGACTCTTGAGTTTTAATAAAAAAACCTCTAATGGACTGGCTCTGCCCTTTTTGTTAATGAATCCAGGACGAGGACAAAGGAAACAACACGTAAGACTTAGTAAATATAGACCTCTGGCGGACGAGGTAGAATTGATATCTACAAATCCCGAGTATCCTCATATCCGTCTACCGAGCTGTGTTAAAACTAATGTTTCACTCAATAGTCTAGCTCCAAAAATTTTTTAGAGATGTTGAAAAGACAGTAGATAATGCTAATGGAGAAAGTTTATGGGGTGTATTACAGTTCACTTAATTAAAATAATAATACTATTATATCTCGTCGCCTAGATTAAGTGGCAGTAAAGGAAACACTAGGCAAGAGATAAAAATAAAAGGTGACTATTTTCTTTTGAGCTCTACAAGACACTAGTTTTAACACAAACGTGTACCTACACAAAAAGGTAAAACAATAAAAGGTAGATTACTAAAAGGATTGCATTAATACATCAGGTAAACACGGGTTTAGATTTTCCAGTCATTTAATTAAAATACACGACATCAGCCCCCAATTAACGAGACCGTCGAGGGCGAAGCTGATTCACATGGGAAGTAAGTTCGCTGTTGCCTACTTTGGCAAACCAAACAGATTTTCCCAGTCGTCGAACCTTTCGACCAGTGATCCATTTAGGGAGTCGCTTTCCAAACATTTAGCCCATACATCCATATGTAGTAATCATTTTTTCAGTCTGCTTCAATCCATTTGGAATCTGCATCCATCATAACCAAAATTAACCGACCTTTAGTTTGGGCGTAGTCGATATTTGCTCTTTGCCACTCAGAGGCCAGAGGGTAAGGAGCAAACACGGACAGATGATTTGAGCTGAGTTCTTGGCACACTTTGCATGCCTGGAAAAAGTCCACAATACCTTTGTATATTACTGGGCACCACTAGCATTGCGTACTACAGTTTTCATTTTCACCATTACACAGTGATTCAGGTGAAGCAAGTCTAGGTACATTATACAGAGTCACTTTGGTGCCACGAGTCTTATGCCCCAGAACAACAGACCGTTCTGATCCCCTTTACCACCCGCCCGTATTGTCGCCTCTGGAGAACTCATCATCAGTACATCGGTGTGGTCTTTCACTTGTATAGGCTCAATAAGGGAACGTGACAACGCATCTGCTTTTGAACTATCCACCCCCCTTTACATTTTCAATCATGTCGTCGAATGACGATAAGGTCATCACGCATAACTCGACAGTCTCACGGACACGACGCTAGGAAGTTCCTTCCTTGGATCCAGTATCAATTTTAACGGTTTACTGTCTGCTCTAATGGTGAATTTTCGTCCCGGGGATACCGTTCAAACTTCTTGAGACCATCTATAATGCCAGTTTTAATATGATTAAAACTGACCTCTATCTCCTTTGTCCACTCAAAGGCTGCACCTTTCCTCGACAACTCATGAAGTGGAGCTACCTCAGTAGAGAGATTGGGAACCTAGTAAGCGACGTATTGAACCATATCCAGGGAGGACTTGACTTCCATACATGATGACAGTACAGGGAAGTTCAAGACAGGACGAATAAGTTCTGGATCCAGCGACCTGCCTTGCTTTAACACCATAAAAGACAAATACGTCTGTGCATTTTTCAGTATGCTACACTTCTGTGCTTTCAAACGACCACCAGCCTTGGCAATCCGACGATGCACTTCCTCCAACGTCTTAATTTGTTCATATATTGACTTTGAAAAGATGCGGACGTCATCATTGTAGACCTTCACTCCTGAGATTCTCTCAAAAAGCTTCTCTTGCGTGCTCTACACAATAGCATGAGCCGATGCTAGTACATATGGTAGGACACCCCTAATGGGGTGTTAATAACCAAACATCTCTTTGACTCATTGTCCAATGTGTACTGCTCATAGCAGTGGGCGAAGTACAACTTCGAAAAATAGCCAGACCCGGCGAGATTCGCAATTAAGGGTGATAGATATAAATGCATATCCACAATGGGAGAGATCGTGTATGTGAAGTCAGCACAAATCAGCACTTTGCCATTAGCTTCAACAAAGCTACTATAGGAGACTACAACTCACTAAGTGTCCCCCTATCCACCATGTCCCGAAGTTTATCATCCACGTGCTCATGCAGGGCTAGAGGTACGGGCGCTTACGTATGTAACGCGGGGTGTGTTCTTGTTAAGGTGGACTCCTACCCTCATGTGTTTCATATGAGAACACGATTCTTCATAATTAGCCTTAAACTTCTTTCTTAGATACTCCACTCTTTCCATGTCTTCTTGTAGGGCACGCCATACATTAGGGTGGTTGGGTAAACTAACAAAATGAAGCCTCAGGCAGTCACGAACCCCCAGTATTGGTTGACCCACCTCTGTAGTCACGAAGCGTCTCACCATGGGATTTGCACCATCAGTTGACATGCTAAGGTAGATAGAGCCAATAGTGTTGATATCTCCATCCAAAATATCTGAATAGGGCCTGTATTTTCCTCCAATTTTCATCCAGTAACGTATTGACTCGGAAGAATGTTTACATATGACCCCAGATCCAGTAAAAACTTGATCCTTTGACCATTAACATAGAAATGTGCATACACCCTCTGATCCACTACCTTTGATACTTGGAATGAGGTAGATGACGCTGACGACCTCGGGGACTTACAGCAAATGGCAAAGTGACGTGTTTTCCCAGACCGGTTACAGTCACGTCCTGTTGTAGGACACTCGGACATAATAAATACATGGCTACCGTTGCAAAAGCTACACTTACGTTCTTTAGTTATGGAGCTACTACGACAGTAACACACTGTCCTTCGTCTCTTTGGAGTGATTAATTGGAGTTTCTATTGCCCTGATTATTTTAAGTACTTCCTCAAGACTTGAATAATTTTTTAATATATTTTGACGAGGTTTGGGGTTAGAAGTGTTGTTTATGATATTGCCTAAAATGATTTCGTCTTCAATTGACGCAGGAACCCCCTTACATATGAATTCCAGAACTTAGCTTGGCCTCAGAGGCTGGTGATGAAGTCATCCCCTATTACCTGTACAACCTAAACGGCTCAAACATGCCTGACTCAGCAGGACATAAGGACTTCGAAATCAACTTAATTGACGCTTCCCCCTCATCTTCCTCCATATCGGGGGACACGCTGAGGGTCATGAACCATTGTTGCACTCCCGCTCCGGCACAGTGTAACAACAGGGCTTTCTTTTTCGTGGCAGACATTTCTCCAAAAAGTGATACATATATATTAAATTCGTCCATCTTGGACGCCCATCGGTGGACTCCACGAGCGCCACTCATATCGAAGGGTTGAGCTTGGCTTACCACTAGATGTCTCACAAACTGTCGGGGACAGCTCTTCATCATTGATACAGAGTACCATAGGACCAGCGGCCGCAAAATGAAACTCTTTGGGTCACCCCCGCATTGAAACAGGTGGTCTCTAATAATTGTTCCTAATTCGGCCTTTTTCTTTCCTTCCATTTCCTTGACATCCTTCACCAATTCCATGTCCACGCACGCGTCACGGAGCTCACCGAGCTTCAAATTGGGTAAGAGTTATCCCATCCTCGTCGCCACTTCAGGTTTATTACCATTAACTTAATTAGAATAATATTACTATTACGTTTCGTCGCCTAGATGAAGTGGCAGTGAGGAGTAAAGGAGACGCTAGGGAAGGGATAAAGATAAAAGGTGACTATATTCTCTTGGGCTCTACAAGACACTAGTTTTAACACAAACGTGTACATACACAAAAAGGTAAAACAATAAAAGGTAGATTACTATATATTGCTTTAATTCATCAGGTAAGCACGGGTTTAAATTTACAAGTCATTTAATTAAAATACACTACAGTTTAGTACCCCTGGAAAGCCAAATTAACTCACACTTATACCAGGAATCAAATGCAGAAGCTTCTCCCGAACATCTTACTATGCCCTTAATTCCAAATACTAATCCACACCGAAGATCGTCTAAAAAATCCTTAAAGCCTGCTTATTTAACTGACTATGTATGAATCTTTCTTAAGTAGTGGAGAATATGGTGAATTGGAGTCCGGAACCGTCACACAACTGCGTCGTATAGAACAAATACTGGACGTATTTGTTCTGTGATAAATAAGCATTTGTTGTTGTTACCACGCTGGAAAGTATACTACTATCTTTGTTAATAATTGTTAATTAAATAATGTACTCAATTGAGTAAAATAAAACCAACATTTGGTTAATAAACTTCTAGTTATTTTACTACATCCTCATATTGGAATATTACTCTTGAAAAGATATAGGATCTAAACACAAATAAATAAATTATTAAATTTTTTCTAAACTAGATAATTATAAGTTTTTCTACTGAATACAATATTTAAAATGTAACAATATAATAATACGATTGTTTTAGTATTGATTGAAAAAATAATAGAGTGTCAACGATATTCTTCAAAATTTAAATTCGATTTTTATGAGTTTTCCGTTTTTTATTTTTTATCTTATTGATTAATTTGGTTTTATTTTAGACATGAAAATACTATTTTGTTATTATGATTGTTTTCAAGCGAGTAGAAATTTCAAAATCCTTGTAATTATTAGTTGTATAACTATTATTGGTCTGTATTACAAACTATTGCAAGCAAGTGGGAAATCTTTAGAAAATTTGATTTCCACCGAGTATTATTCAAATTTTTACTATAATTAAATATATATCTCTTTTAATTTAGAGATAAGTAAAAATCACAAGGCGACAGAGGTTTATTCACTACACCATCTTCAGTTCTGTTAGCATGATACACTCTATATCAACATAAATAAAAAATTAAGATCTAGTTGTAAGTTTATTTTTTTTTACTTAAGCGTTTCTAAACTATCCACTGACCTACGCAAGATTCAAGTTTACAGATATAAATGGGATTTACTTCCTGCTAAGGAAACCAGTATGAAAGTGGGTAGGGCTGTCCCACCATACTCCAAAAGAGGTTTACCATGCTCGGGAGGCCAACGGAGGGTTGGGGCAGAAAGAGCTTCTCTTCTGCAGCCGTATCCTAGCAAACGGTAGAGCTCGGGACAGCAAGGATAAAACCGTCATAGAGGTCTGCAAAAATAACAGACCTATACTGGAGTTAAAGAAGGTCCAGATCCTCCAGTGATCAGACCCCCAAGTTGTACAGAAAGGCACTTTATTCAAAACTACACACAAAGGGGCTAGAGTCAAGTCAGCAAGGACTTCTCTTTCTTGATGATAGGGCAGATGATTTTTTCAATCAAAGAATTTGCCCCTGCTATACAAATAATGGCCGGGTTCGTCAGCACTAAAGCAAAGCAGTCCAGATTCAGGACACTAGAAGGGGGCAATAAATCTAACTCCTGCCCGGAAAATATAAAAAACCTGGGTCATATCCTCCAGACATGTCCAAAATTAAAAAATGCGCGGACAGAAAGACACAATCTGATTCAAAGAATGATTGTGAGCTCCCTGAGCCAGAGGGGAATAAAAACCCAGGAAGGTAACGTTGTGCCGTATGAGGGATCGTGCTTGAAGCCAGATATTATAATTTTTATGGGTGACAAGGTTTACGTGGCGGATCTGACCAGTATCGGATGCGTGTGAACTTACGCACCGAGAAGAAGAGAAAAGTACGGACAAGTTTAAAAAATCAATAATTCCGTATCTTGAACTCGGTGACAAGTATGAACTAAATGATATAATTATAATACCTGTAGTAATAAATTGGAGAGGGGTAATGTCTAACCAGGCCTATACTGAGCTAAATAAAGATCTGGGTATCCCACCAATATTTATTAAATTGATCCAACTAAAAATCCTAACAACCTCGCATGCTCTATACAGAATGGATCGTAATATGTTGCAGAGGCCAGGGTTTTAGAATAACTGATTTACGTACATTAAGTTCCCCTCCCTTTTCCCCAAATTCACAAGTGGGTAAATAAGGGGGTTAGGTGAAAAAGAAACTAATATTTCAAATTAAGATATGTTTAAGTTACAAAATATTTTTTTCTTTCTTTTTTCTATTTTATTTCTATATGTTCTGTTTTTGAAGTGAATTTATGTATTCACAAGCGTGGATTTCATTCATTTTAGCTCTCACCCAGCACACTAGTGTAGATATGAACGGGGGAAGATAAATAACAGCAAATTTTAGCACAATTTTGTAAATAAAATTTTATAGCTAGGGGCGAGAGCCCATTATCTATACATATTTTAACACAAACTTGACATACCCAAACGTGGGGTTTTATTTTATTTTAACCTCCCCATGACCGAATCAGTGTGATTTCGAACTACCGGTCATAGGAGCGTACCAACTCACATGTTTTTATTTTTCTTCAACTAGATAAGTAGTATTTAGTCTAAAAACATTAAGTGTTATTTTCTTTTTCAGCCAGTAGCCCACTCCCCCATTCATAGCGCGGGTAAAGTAAGTGAATGGTTAAGTTTAATTAATTCGTTAAAAAAAATACTTGTTCTAAATTCTATATTTACTAAACCAATATCTTTAACCTCTAATTAAATACTGCATGGCAATTGGTTTATGGAATTGCAATATGGACAAGTTTTTAAAATTTTAAACAATGGAGAAATTATACGTTTTTAAACATTCTCCAAGGATTTTAAACCAACTGACGCTTAATAACATGATGGACAAGTTGGACCCAATGCCGTTTTAAACTATATTCTAAGCAATATTAAACTATTCTAAAAAATTCTTTCTGATTATCCCTTTGATATATTTTACTTTAATGTACATTGTTTTTATTTTATTTTATATATATCTGTCTCAACTTTTTTAAATTTTCATATATGAATGTAAATATTTGTACTAGAACAAAATATACAAAGGGAGGCAGAGAGCAAATATCTATGGGGAACATGGTCCACAAACGATCCCTGTTTAGGGAACCAAAAAATGATTAAAAGACCAAGATAAGTCCCCGTTCCGAAAAGGACAAAAAAATCCAAAACAGGAACCCCCCTAGCAGGCGAGGGGTGGCCCATTCCCAAAAGAACAGAGGGCCGTGAATCTCCAAGTTTCAAGTGTCTGCCTTCCTTATTGAAATTAAATATATATCTCTTTCTGGAGAGATAAGTAAAAATCACAAGGCAACAGAGGTTTATTCAATACACCATCTTCAGTTCTGTTAGCATTCATGTACACCCTATATCAACATAAATAAAAAATTAAGATCTAGTTGTAAGTTTATTTTTTTTCAATTAAGCGTTTCATGTTAAGAAAAAATAACATCCACTTATTTTAATATATAATTGATTTCTTCGATGTAATGACTGTTTTTTTATTATAAAACTATACCTAATATTAAGATAATGGTGTATATCCCCTATCCAAAGAAAATTGAAAAATATTCACAAATGATTAGATGCAGTTGTTCAAACTTACAACTACAAGGCAACTAATAGTAATAATAATTGTCTACTGTATTAAAGTATTATATCCATAAACGTATATAGATGTTCACCTTTTTTTTTCATACTTACAAGGGTATAGTATGAAAATAAAATGTAATTCCCCCTTTATATAGTGCTAGGCCCAGTTTGCAAGGAGAAAATCTTACATTTTGACTTAGATTCCTTGAACTAAAAAAGCAAAATACAAGTACGGGCTAGCGTTTTCCACACATATGACGTCATTAAAATGGATGCTTACACCTGTCAAATTATAAAAGTCGTGAGTGACACACCTTTATAATACAGTACCTTGGTAGTCACTCTACTTATGACTTTATGAGTTATGTATATTCTCTATGGGTAGAAGCTGGGACTATATTAAGGGGAACTTGCATCCTATTTTCATACTATATCTTAGTAGGTATATAGAAGAAAATGAAAGAAGTATTAATAGTATTATTTACTTATATTGTAGCATTGAAAGGGATATATTAAGTCATTTATAAACATTTATTTTAATTAAGAGAACATATATCATTATATTAATATAACGTGTATATTTTTAATAAATAAAGAAATGAATTTGTGCTAGAAACTTGAATATTAAATCAAAATCAAATAATAAACATAAATGTGAAAATAAAAATATCATATAATTTGTAAACACTGATACAATTTTTCGATAAATAAATATACTTATTTTCAGTTTTTTAATTATTAATTTATAATGGAAGAATCTCAAGCCGATCTATCGTTTTATATATCCGTATACATAACCTCTTCCATCATTAAGCTTTTCAAAATTAAAAATTGCGAACCTTTTTGATTTCATAGAAATCAATAACTCATGGTGCCGAATTTTATGGCGAAGATCGAGATCTCATCGAAACTTTTCAAGATAGTGTTAATAGGAGTGGTCTTAAAAGGGTTCAGATTTATTATTTTATTTATCTACGTTTCAAGGTAGTCAGTTTTACAAAATGATATTCTCAGTGAACAAAACTCGACAAATTTTAATGATGTCGACAAATCCAAGACGATTCTTTATCAATTTATTAGAAACCGGCGATTCCCATCTTCGTATTGGGTTGAAGTGTAAAAAATAATATCATTTCGCTAAATATATTGATCATGTTTTATTTAAATATATCTAGCAAAAATCTCATAAATGAGGCTAATAGTAGGATACCCTTTGGTAAAAAAAAGTCGAGTTTCCATAGTGCAAGTTCCAGAAACATTACTAAGTTATCTTCTAATTATTGAATTTTCATTTTGTTTCGTTTAATAAAGGATTAACTCTAAAAAAGTGTTTTATTTAGATCTTAAAAAAATATATATAGTTATAAATCAAAGAAAAGTAAGATGAAATATAAATAGTTAGCTATTAATTTTGAACATTTGTATCAATGTCAATAATGAGTATTTTTAAAATAACTAATAATTAAATAGAAGAACTCTTATGGGAATTAAAAACTATGTATTAATAATCTTTATTAGTGAGAAGATCCTATATCTTCAGCGGATAATATTCCAATATGTAGATAAGCAATTACGTTTTTTAGAAGATGATTAAGACTAACTAAGTTTCGAAATTGCAATTATATAAAGGTTTTCCAATATAAGTCTACTCAAGTTAAGAGGTCACTTACGATCTATTATCACATAATCACTTAGCAGTCAACAATTCACAAAATCCATTTATGCAGATAACAGCAAAATATAATTTGCATTGCAGACAAAAGTATCGAAAAAAAAAGGGTGCATATTTATTGAAAGTCTATAATTAAGTTATACTTTTTTCCAAGGGATTTCTGCATTATCTACATCACGGAAACTGAAGTATTCTTAACAATGAAATATTTTTATAAGAATAAGAGACGAAAAAAGTCGACATTGGAAGAAACAGGCTTCAAGAGTTTCAACGAAGGATCTTTGGAGAGAAATGATAACTCTTTGTTCTTAACTAGGTAATTCATTCGGGAATGATTTCTTTTTTTTGGAACTCTCTGGTTCCAAATAACTATTTATATGTAATATCAGAATCGAATATGCTTTATAGACCATAATATAGACACATTATCTTTATGAGTCTAGAATCAACATGCACTTGTTTTCCAATGAGAAAAGAGACTCATAAGTAATAAATAAATCAGGCGTAAGATGGAAGTGTCCATGTTATATCATTATACGTATAGACTATAGACCGTATATAACTAAGTCCAACTTGATTATATCATTTGATATCAATGTGATCGAGATGAGTGATTACTGATTTCTGTATTATATACAATGTATCAAGGCGACTGAACGACTCTTATTATTGAAATAGTTTTCTTGAGTAGGAGACGATGCAGAGTTGACTTTCAATAATTTCACAGAAGGAGTTGTCGATGGAGGATGATAACTTTCTCTGCACCTCACTGGGTCTTTCTGTCGTTTTATAGAACTCATTAGTCCTTGTATGTAGAAGTATACGATGATTCCGTAGAAGATCTGGAAGAATTTATGTATAGAGACAATGATTAACGATATCAGAAGTCACTATCACAGACCTTGATATGAAGAGGCACTTGCACAATCAACGATTCTTCCCTTAAAGGAGACAAGATCCACCGAGCCGAGTGAAAAACTTGTTCAAGGGATTTCGCCTTAAGAGTCGAGATACCTTGAAGAGATTATCAGAAGACGTGTAAATTGGATATTCATAGGAATGGGAAGGATATATGGATGGTGATCCATATATCTGATCCAAACGACTATGAATTCTTTCAAAATCGATATTTTTCTCACCTCCCCTCTTCTCTTCACTGCTTTGTAACGGATTTCAAAATCCTACCTACTAAGGTCTATATGTTTTGTTAGTCAAAAAGAAGTAGTGAAGGCTGATTCATTTATAGGCAGTTGCCTCATAAAATACCTACTATGAGGATATTTCGTAAGGTTAGTTCTAGTTTTTCTTTATGATAAAAATCGCTCAACCTATCATCTAAGTAGGTAGTGTGGGGGTTATTTTATCGTAGTATATCGGAAGGCCTTTGGGAAACACGTTCTTAGTCATAGTATACAATGTTCAAGTTTGAACCCATTTCAAAAAGTTCGTCCCATCTTCATTAAATAATAAAGGATTTGGAATAACGCTGATAAATAACAATCTGTGATGATAGGCGATAGGGTTCAACTACGGCATTGGAGAAAGTAATCTTTTTAGTTTCGTGGTTATGGAGGATTCCTCGTTGGCCTATTCCTTCATATGTTATTCGCATTGGTGATTATCCTTTAATTAATTACTCAATGAATATTAATTGTCATATCATTCTTATATGCCCGGAGTATAATTGACCTGAAAATGGAGTTGTTCCTCGGAAACTTGGATGGACATTATGTTAGAGATGTTTTCTTACAAGTTATCGTCTGGAATGTATACCCTGTTCATCTCAGAGTTTGGAAGTCGAGTTAAGATGAATACATAATATGAATGATGCAGAGCTTAACTAGATACTATTCTATAAATTCCAATAGATTGGCAATATTGAATATTTGCCAACCTCATAAACTCATATTCAACGTCGAGCTAACAAATTGTCAATTATGTTTTCATCGAAATGGACGATAGAAACAGTATCTAACCGGTGTAGTGAGATACTGTCAATTCCATGGACTCCTCCAATGTCTGATTAACGATTATTCCCTCTTTCCCGTATTATTACAGCAGCAGAGGATCCCATGCAGTGTCTCCGAGTCCGAGGCTCTCTAATTCATTATTTTTGTACTTAAGTATATGATCTAGTAGCAAAATCTTAGATTCATAGCCATACTGATGGTGGAACTTCAATATGCAATATAAATATCATATTTCATTTCAAGATTTACAAAATTGAGTAAATCTAATTCTAAATGAATAAAGTACTTAAATTTATTATCCCTTATCAAATATTATTTCATTAGTAGTTATTTCAATTCTCGAGATTATAAAACATTAAAACCATAATGGCGAACAGTAATGCATCTTCAGATTCAAGTCCATCTTATTCTCATTTATTGAATCCTCTATCATAATTAAATATAGATTCTTCTTTGTATTTTGGCGATTTAAATACCGATTCTGACTATTTAGATTTATAAAATGGTGATTTCGATTTAAAAAAAATCATTCTCCTGAATTTATGGAATCTATTTCAAATGTAGAAATGGATAGTCAATCCCTTTAATTAGCTGCATATTATGGAAATTTAGATGAAATTTCTTCAGAGGCAGGTTCTAGATCAAAATCTCCAGATTCTTACTCAAACATAATTATGCGAAGGAGGAGGATGGCTGTACATCCTATTTTCTTGAGAAAACCAATCTTAGGTCTTTATTATTCTCTAGTACCTGAGTTGAAGTATGATCCTAAGCTTCATCTCCAGGACTTCAGAATGAGTGAAGATTCGTTTGATATCCTTCTGTTTCTAGTAGGTTTAAAATAATAAGGTTTCATTAAAAGTATCCCTTTAAAGTTAAATTGAGTAGAAGTACAAAAAATACATTCACATCGTATTTTGTAAAACAACGTAGAATAGAAATGGAATATTATAGATTTATTTTTAAATTTCGAATGATTATTGTTATATAAATATTGATTTAACTAATATAATAAAATAATAATGATAGATTTTAGAGTATATATGTATATATTTTATTATTTAAAATTTATTTAATAATTATAAGGTGAGTACTTTGTTTAATCTATATATATTATTTATCATTTTTTTGTTATTTTCTCCCCACATAATACGTGTTTTAATATGTATATAATTTGATGAAATCTATTTCATTACTAAATAAAAGAAATGATAAATTAAACCTTTAATATATACGTGAAATTGTTATAATTTTTAGATGATGATTACATAAATCCTGTAAGAACCAAATATAGTAAATATTCTTATACAAATAAATATTAATTTTATAAAATTTGTAATCTAAAATATCAAGGAGATAAATTTTTACATGTAAAAAATTATACAAATAAGATGTATAAGAAAATACATAGACAATTTATATAATTTTAAATGAGTAATTGGCAACTTATTCCATTAATTGTTGATAGCTAAATCATGGAACAGTCCACCATTAATTTATCTAAGGGAATTTTATTGTTGAACATCCATATTGGTCAATTTTGTAAATATTTGAATATGATATTTATATAGTATATCGAACTTCCATCGCTATCAATAATGGCATTGCTATGAATCTACTAAGATTTACGTTATATTTATTGTGCATCCTTTACCAAAAAGATGACTCTAATTTTAACAGATAAAATGTTCGATCTCAACTGTAGTCTGTAGTCTGTAGTAATTCCAGGCTGAAAAATATCCTCTAAGCAAGTTTTTTTTAATCAAACCCCTTTTTATTTCAGTTCAAAAATGTTGTCTTGGTAGCAGAGATATTAATTGTAGCAAGTGACTTCACATCGATTCTTTGATACTGATGAAATAAAAATGGATGGTACGAAGTTAAAGAGGCTTTGGCATTTTATTTTCAATTATAAAAAATACGTATTCCCTTACATGAGGTTAAGTGATTTACCCTTGGTTCACTCCAGATATTAGAAGGACTCATTGATAACATAACGTAACGTTTATTTAGAATGTGACGTCATTAATCCTCGTCCATGTTTTATAATAGTATCATTTTTCTGCACTATTTGTATTTTCTATAAGTATATAATTGTCTATTGGATTGTATATACTCTATATTTAATTATATTGCAATTACTATATTAACTGTTGTTGACTATAATTTAAGAAATAATTTCTTGGTCTGATTTATCGCCTAAAGATGTCTTCATCTAGGATACTGTCTCAGCTCCATAAGTCCAATTGGAATGGGTATTTTCGGAGAGGGATTAATCAAAAAGCAACGAATTATTCCAATCCCATACTAAGATATTACGAATTTCTCCAGTCAGAACAAGGAAAAAAGGGTACGATTCTCTTAATAAGACAATGACATTCTTTTCCTGATCATTTGATTTATACACATTATCGTTGATATATTGATTTTAATTTTTATACATATCATTTATCAAATGTCAATATTATACACGAGACCGTTTGCAGTAGAAAAGGGATCTTGATTCTAGTTTGTAGTACTACCTATATATTATGCATTTCATATTTGATATTCCTCATGACATTTGTATTTTTGAATGAGTTTAGTTCTATAAACATTTTACAGCTTTGTTTGTTGGAGCTACAATTTTTTCATTCGGAGTATTCGTCGTCAAACTACTGCCCCAAGCCTCATTATCACAAAAATACATTCAAATGTTCTATCAAAGTTACTATTCACCTGAAAAAGTAACTCCCGTAACACAAGCTTTTGGTCAGAGTATCATCAATAATGTCGTACAGGACATGGGGCTGCTACAAAGGCAAGCTGAGAGTTTGAAATTCTTTGTGGGAAACTTCGCAGAACCTGCTGTATTTGGAAGTTTTGCATTTGGTTCTGTTCTTGTTGGGTATCCACCTTTTTTTAATATATTCTCTCATGAAGAACTCCCAGATATGCTCAAAGTCAAGTTTGGTATGAAGGTGGGTGATGATGTTCCCGAGATCTCAAACATTCGTTCAAGAGAGGGAAAAGCCTTTAGAGATACTCTTTACTTATCAGATGATGCCAAAAAGTTTGCTCTTGCTAGAGAAATGAATTGGGCACTCGATACTCCAGTTTTTGTACCTCCAGCCATCTCAGGGCTTGCCGTTCACATCAATTATGGAGTTTGTCGATATTTTAACTTTTTATTGCCATTTCTGTCCAAGAGCTTGGGTCAAAGATATGGCATCTATTTTACTGTCTCATTTTTCTTCTATGTATTGCATAAAAAGGCCCAAGACTTTTTCTATAATAATCGTATTTGCAAAGCAGATGAAAAAGCGGCTCTACTGGGGTCATGCTATAGAGAGGGTGGAGTAGAGTATTATGATAAATTATTGCGAAGAAATGTTTCTCTAAGAGAGCTTATACCCCATGCCAGAGGACGGAGACTCTACAATTTGAAAGGAAATCCAGTATCTCCCTTATTTGGATCCAGATTGACGATATCTCAAAGAAAAAGACTCATTGATGAGTTGGAAGTTTAAATTTATATGTTGATTGTAAAAACCTTTCTTTTTCATAAATTAAAATTACATTTTATATTAATAAAAATATTTCATAATTGTATAATTCAAATAATCAGGTTACTAGTTATGGTAGTTCATATTGTTGAGTTGAATTTATACAATCTAACGATTGATGGGTCATATTAGCAAGAAAATAATTTTTTTCCCTGTCTATGTAGCTATAACTATCTTCATTCCTGGATTCTCACTTATAACTTCGATTTCTCTTGTACTCGGAGATTGGGCTTGTCTACACACCTACATAAATAATTTTGAAACACTTGAAGATGAGGAAAAAAGACGTAATTTTAACAAATTATTGTTTCTTAAGGAAAGACCTTTACATTATTCTGAGAAGATGCGTTCTTTAACCCAGGAAGTTGCAAAAGACTTGAAAATCTCTGATAAATTTGTAAATGAAATTAGGTTATTTCGTTCCAATTCACCATTCCCTATTCCTCTTGGGATTCAAAAAAATAATTCCTGCCCTCCATACATTGGATATCCTTTTTTTACAGATTGGATATCTTCAAACGATATTGATCTTAAAAAAAACATATTTAAGACCTACTGGAACCCTTTATCTGCAAAGGGTTTTGAATTTATCAATATAAACTGCACCCCAGAAGACAAGAAAATTTTCATTTTTTCTGATAACGCCCGTAAATTTATGCTCGGAAAAACAATTTTGGATACAGATTCAGATAGACTTATTATACGTATACTCTTGCCTTTGCTTGGAATCAATGGAGCCCACTTTATTATTCTGTAAGTAATAATAACTATATGTTTTACACGTTTATCATATTATCTATTATGTGTTTTAGTATATTGAAGAAGCGTCTCAAGAATGTATTTCGTTATTTACCCCTAAGAATGGCATTTTATGCTATGGTGTGTTCATCCGTTTTATCGACTACACTCTTGACCTATACTGTTGCCTCTATTGAAAGTGAATTTACTCATATTAAAACGCTGTGTTCTCTGAGTGAGGAGTATCGGATAGGTGGAATCGAGTATTACAACAAATTAAGAGAAATCAATATATTCCTTCGAGAGAACATTAAATATGGTGAATTTTACTTTTCTGAGAACGGCGAGTTGTCAAAGAGCTGGTATCGACTACATATAGGGTCATTGAACACCTTACTAAGAAAAGAAAAATATTGCGAGGAATTTTCTACCGACTTGGATGACAATATTTTTACTCTCTTGTCAAGTGCTTAAAAAAATATTTATACTCAAGGTTTATTGTATTGCAATCTAAATATGTGAATTGATTAATATAGATGATGTGCTGTAACTTCAATATAGTGGTGAGGAACACTACTTGCTATCTTGAATGAGCAAAGCGATCACTATGGATAAAAAACTTTTAATTGCAGACTTATTAACTTATTGAGATGCAGTCTCATTTACAAGAGATAAACATAAAAATATATACATTTACAAGGTAATATGGATCTAAAGATAGGTTAAATCTTTTGTATCATGTATATTTATATTTGCGAATAATTTACAAAGTAAGAATTTCTCCAGCATTGTTTTCTACTATATTCTCAAGTGAAGATATACTTTCGGTCCAAATATCTATTTTCTTGTTAATGATTTTAAGTTGTTCAAGGTCGAGTACTCTTGGTTGAACCCAAGTGAGGGACACAGTTTGATCGACCTGATCAATATGTCCAGCAACAAGTCCCTTAGCTAAAGTTTTCATCACAAGGATCTCGACTTGTTCAATAGGTAAAGTCGTTACTTTAGATATATCTTCAAACGTGAGAATTCTCTCTTGCGAAGGTCGTTGGAAAGCCATTTCCATGACGGCAAGAACGCACAGTTTTTCAAACATGACGCTCTCATTGGCATTTAGATCCGGAACAGAAGACCATTTGGGTTTAAGTTCCTTATACTTCAAAACGTTTCCAGAATTAAAAGCGAATAAGAACTCAATGAGCCATTCTTCATCACTTTTGTTCAGGGACTTGAGAATGGGATGTGCAAGCAATTCGCCGAAGTTATATATTCCCTCACCCAAAATTGCAGCAAGACTCAGATGTACAGCTTGGACTTTTTGGGTAGCTGCGTCTAATTCACCTATATCCGTACATCCCAAGTACATCAATGCATTTCTATAATACCTATGTTGAACAATGAAAAGAGAGTGTAAAGGTTTCAGATTTGAATAATGAGTATATGTATAAAGATAAGGGTGAACCATTTTTACATAGGAAGGAATTTGATGTTATGGAAATAAAAATGGACTAAAAATTCGAGTTCAACTAGAGTAGCAATGAATAGGTAATATACTTTTCGTGATCTCCTTGTCTTTTATAGAAGTCGGACGCAAGAAAATAGAACCGGGAATGGACTTTTCCTACACCTTTGACATTGTCCATAATATCATTAACATCCTCAATGATTTTCTAGAAAGAAGAAAGAAAGAAAGAAATCCAGCTTAGGAGATAAAAGTTTGTCTTACTTTGGTCTCCGTGGGATTATCAAAGTGCTCTAAATAAAGAGTTCCGGCAAGAACTTTGGTGAGACAGAGAGCTTCTTGGTGATTCTTCACTTTTTCTCCGATTTTAAGAATGGATTCCAGGACTTTATCCTTTTCTGACATGGAGCCCCAAATCGGAGTGAGGATATCCACCAAGAACAAAGGATTCATCCTGAACATATGTCAATTCCAACATGCATTAAATTCATGGTATAAACACTTACTTGGTCTCAAAATCTGCGATAAATTCATTGTAGAGATTGATTTTATCCGTAAAATAAGGAGCTTTGACATATTCCAAGAGACTCACGGTCAACTGATGCCAAAGCCGCTTCTCGTAGTAATTCAGAAGTTCGTTCAGTGCTTCCTTCTCTTTTTTCATTGATTCCATTCTCGGCCAGCCTCTTGTTTAAGTAAGCGGAGGGATCTCTTGGAACACTTGGGCTACTCATCTTCGCACAACTAAGTTGAGTTTATTTTTATTAATTCAATTGAAATTCCGTCAAGAGACTTTTCAGTTTTCTCAGAGTGACTCGCTATTTTTTCTTCCTTTTATTTATTGTTTATTTGAAATACTTAGAGACTCTAGAATAGCTTACGTAGCGACATCTATATATTTATAACATTCCTTCTTCTTTTCTTTTACGCCTTTATATAAGAAACTCACTTGTTGAAATCACACATCTTTGAAAATAATATATCATATTTTTAAGTATTATATATACAAAAAGATAATTTTAAACACATCCAAAATGTCTTGACTTCTACATTAATTATAAAAATATACAATTTTGCTGTGGTGCAATGCATCAGCAAAAAGTAGATTGATAAGAATCTTCAAATGTTATCAATGATTAAAACCGTACGGTGTTCAGTAACTAATAATTAATTTCCTAATAAGTATAATAAATTTTCAAATAATTTTATTTAAGCTTATTGTACAAGTTGGAATTTTAAAAAAGAATAAATTAAATTACACTAGCTTGATACTTGATAGTAACATAAATTCCGTATTTTCTAGATTTTTCATTACGAGGTTAAGTGACATTCAATACCATATACTCGTATTTTAAGAATCTACTCTGTATTCCTAAAAAATAAAATACACAAGTCATCTCTTTAAGGCATTATTATAATTATAATCTATGTATTTAATTCGTTTTTACCGGTCTTTATTTTAAAAATGAACTGAAGTCATGATCCATCTAGCATTGACTATTTAATTTATTGTTTTTAATTAATAATTACATATATCATTAAGTTCATTTGATTCTGTTTGTTATGTTTTAGGTTATAATTAAATCTATAATCCTTGTATTGATTTATTTTCTAAGAATAGGATGAATGGACAATAATCATAATTAATTTGTATCACAGTTCAGTATTTCTATTTTTCTTTTTTCGTTGTTTTGGCTTAATTTTCTTCGGTACAAATTGAACGAAATTATTTTCACTACTCACTCTCACGGACTTTTCTTCGTCTTCGCTATATGGCATGATTGTAGGATCTGGATCAGTCAAAGTTATACTTGCAGTCATAGATCCGCTTTTTCCTCTCGTACAATGTAAATCGAAAGCAGAGTCTCCAGGAAAAATTAAGAGAGGATCATGTTGAAGGACTACTGTGTTCATATACAACGACGTTCCGAGGTCTGAGTTCTTAACTTTCTTGGTTTTGCATTTGGTAAAGGTAAACTCAAGCTTGAGTATGCCGTCATCACTGATGGAACTTTCTTCAAGAAAACAGGGTAGTTTCCCTGATTTGAAGGATCCTCGAGTATAAAACGCTCCTGAGAAGTCATCTGGCTCAGTAAGACGAACACTTATACTCATTGCTTTCACGTGGCATGTTAGATTGGCCTCAACTATACCATCCGAGGTCCCAGTGATGTAGATTTCCTCTGTCATGTCTTTCTCCCATAATTCCTCATCACCCCTTACGGAGCCAACAAGCAATAACAATATTAGCAACATTCGTAATCTTTGATGTGAAAATAGGAAATGAATTGAATAATTTTCGTTTTACCTGTAGAGGTAAAGACAACTGCATGGACATAGTAGGGTGGTAGGTGCGTCGACTATTTTGTTAAATTTTCACTGAGTCAAGGAACCTTAATGTTGATATTATTGCGTCTCTAAAACGGAAATTATTTATTTGTTGTTAATATAGGTTTTCCTTAGAAAATGTAGACTAATGAGAGACGATTATGGTTTAATACGTTATGATCATAGACTATGATTGTTGCCGATTTGTTTTATTAAGAAATAAGCGGACAATCGAAGAAGAAATTAGATTCACTGAATCATTTTCAAATGTTATGGGAACGGTTTAATTTGTGTATTGTAAAAAACATAAAACATTTTATCATTAACTAATCTGTTATATTAAGAAAATTTTGATAACTAAAAACTTTTAAAATAACGGATAAATTTAAAATTACTTCGTTTATATTATTATAAAATAGATCAACGAAGATTATTAAGTTGTTAATTTTTAGCTTGAATTTCAATTTTATTACTCAAATGAGACATCATATCATCCATTGATAACAAAGAATATAAGAAAATAAAATTATCACCAACGTAGCAAAATTTCATTAAGAGACCTCTGTTTTTGTGTGGACAATTGCATTTTGCTAAGACCACAGAAATCATGTCTACCTATTCAGATTTTAAGCTACTTGAAAGCCTTCAAAGTATGGAAAAAATAAAAAATTCAGATAGACCCATGCTAGCAAATATTGAATTTGCAGGGTTTAGAACAGACAGCCGTATCATATATTACAAGTAAAGCGTTAAAGTACTTAAATCTACGTATAATCTTTTATCCAATCAAACGCCACGTAGATTTACTAAAGATGATTGTTTATGTTAACCAATGTATTTTCTGAAAGAAGTGCTCTCTTCAGGTATATAGGGATCCCTGGTTCATGACATGTAAAACGATTTGAGTTATTTTTGAATAGATTCTTCCTCAAAAAATGTTATGAGCCCACACTTGAATTCTTCTAGGTGTCTAATCATTTATATACATATATATATATATCTTTAACCATAGCTTCCAAAGATGTCTGAATGTCGTTTTATTTCTGCAGCTTACGACACAGCATTAATCAGAGTTGGGACAAAGTCCTTATACAGCAAGTCTACGTAAAATATCAAGTAATATCCAAGTCCTTCATTGAATCCTCAGATTTCATTCAAGGTCAAAACTATAATACGGGGTCCATACTGTTAAAGCTTTTCTCGAGAGCTCAATATACTAGCTTTGGAGTCCAACATAGTTGCAAGTTAATCGAAGCAATAAGATTTCCAATTGACGGTTTAGATTGTTTTTTGTGCATAAATTACTAAGATCAAAATATTTTGACATTTGCCTCTTGCTCAGCAACTCCTATGTTATGTTCTAATTCAGCTCTTATAATTTGCTCTTAATTAATCTATTAATACTAATTGAGCTACAACAACTTTACCTTCTTCTCAATTGATATTCAATGGATTCTTAATTGGCGAATCTCCATTATAAATTACTAATTAACTACAAGCTTTTATTTTTAAATATAGAAGGATGCCCTCACTGAGCTAGGGACAAAATTCACCGCAATATAATGCTATAACAGCGCCAATAGTCGCTTTATTATGGTAAAAGCTCTACGGATAAAAATGCTGGGGGTAGATGGCCGATGGGTCGGGGTTGAATTTATAGGTGGTAAAAAGAGGTAATTGGTGTGTGGGGGGGGTTAAAGGTCTGGTGGAAGTTTCGGAGGGAGTCCTACAACTAATTATTAGAATTTGGAAATTATTAGAAATATTAATTGTATCTTATATTTCATTCTTATGGCGAAACAATCAGGCTAAGTATCTATTTTAATTGAAAAATGTTTATATTTATAATTTTGATGATTTATAAAACTCATAGGTAGGTGGCCTGTTCCCAACGAATCTAGTGAAGGGGTAGTTAGGGGGGATGCAAATGTATCAATCCAACACTTTTCTAAGGGTACATTTTATATGTCTACTGTCATGTATTTTGTACTGGCCACTTGATCTACTTAAAACATGTTATACTCGTATGTAACTTTGAAATCATTTTAGTATCATTATTCTGAATGAAATCATTTTTTCAAAGTGTGGGTTAGGTGTAATTCCTATAAGGCCTGAAACGGTCCCTGTGTTTTTATAATAGTCTTATTCGTCAGATGGAATAAACACTTAATGGATCCTTCTCTGCATGCCAGTGTTATTTTAGTTTATTGTTTAAGGGTGACAAGTTGTGATCTTTACATTCTAATATTAAATTCATATCTTAAGTAAGAAACATTACATCTACGGTTTATGTATATGGTGCTCACTATAAGGCTTTGCCTCCTCCAGATAACTAGCTCCACGCCTGTATTCGTTGTGCTTTTAAAGTGTGGTAGAGTTAATGAAGGATTAATCCAATTATTTTTATTACAAAAACAATGCCAAAATTAAGATATTTGTGTTGCATCAATAGAAGACAGAGATGATGAAATACTTTGCTCATTATTTGTTTTGTTTATTAGGATAATTTATCATTACATATACTTATATGTAGCTCAAGTTGGAAGAATTTTCTAATATTTTGATACTTGCTTATGCATTTAGGAAGTAGGAGTATGTTGATAGAGAAACAAGAACTTAAAAAGAACAAAAGTACACTATCCTCTTATGACTTTGTTTTATTAATAACGACAAATGAATTTTTACATCGAAACAAGTCATCCC
Organism: Lepeophtheirus salmonis; assembly: GCF_016086655.4. NCBI lineage: Eukaryota > Metazoa > Arthropoda > Copepoda > Siphonostomatoida > Caligidae > Lepeophtheirus > Lepeophtheirus salmonis. Next base: position 22,885,173 of record NC_052143.2, read on the forward strand.
AAGTAACAAAATAATTGATTAATAAAGGTTAAAATAATGAATAAACTGAGACAATTATATTTTTGATTATACAAATCTATATTCAATTCCGTAAGCGTGTTAAAAAAGGTCGCCCCATATTTATTAAATAATACAAAATTATATTTATACAAGATACGTTCATTTATTTTTACAAGTAACATAATTATGGCATCTCGAATTACAACCATTCATGTCTCAAACATTAACCTATATTTTATGCTTTCACAACCACTTTTACATAAGCAGTGTAAATGCCCCTGGACAATGGACACACGTCGAACAATTTCATGAAGTCTAATTGGATTATTTGGAACATCAATGATCGATAAATTATCTCAAGATATTTTTTTAAAACGAGTTACTAGAGTAAGCTTGTTCTGTGCCTATTTTGTAATTGTCCTCAGATACGTCTATAATGACACAATGAATATTCCAAATATCTAAGGGACTTCGATCTTAAGAAGAGATTTTGATGACGACATTACCCGAAACCTTCTCAAACATTTCAATAAAATTCAGTAAAATTTCAATTCTTTTCACAAGTTGTGGCTCAGAATTATCCTCTATTGTTAAAGTGGCATCGTCAGCGTAGAGATATATTACTCGATCTGACTCGATCCTACTAAGTAGCTTTATACAAAACCCTCAAATTTTCTTAAAATAACCCTGAACAGGTTTTCGATTGTAGCAACGAAAAACAGTGGGACTGAAGGACACCCTGCCTGCAACTTTTCCTTAGCGTAATTGGTTCACTTTCAACTCAATTAATTGATATAGTTGATGTTCCATTATATAATAATGCTCGTACTGGATTAAAAAACTTCGTGGGTAGGAGCTTTTTAACAGTTCTTAATATTTGTTCGTGTGTAATAGAATTGAACGCTTTAGAGAAATCGATCGCAATTACAGCTCCAAATTTTGCCTTTCTGTAACCGAGTCAATAGAAGCAAGAATATTTCGAGAGACATCTTATATTTTCCTCTTATTTAAAAATCCCTTCTGTTGAACACCAATCATTTAATTGAGAATTTCCTCCCCTTGTTCAGTCATAACTCATAACCTCGAACATAATTTAGTATGAATCGTTGAGTAACGTAATGGGTCTCCAGTGGCTAAAATCAGAACCGTCTCCCTTCTTCGGAATTATAACTATTCTTCCCTTTTTTAGTGAGCTTGGCATCTTGCCTTTATATTTTTGAGTAATATTCTCCTGATTAAAAACTTTTTGTTCATGATTCTGAGTCATTTTTCTTCTTTAAGGAAAAAAAGTATTTCAGACCCAACAATTACCTGGAATCCAGAATGGAAGTAAGGGCAGTTGAATTTAAACTGCATTGAAGCCAGGATTCATCATTCTAGTGTTTTATTGTCCAAATATAATATAAATTGCAATCAATTGCACACGATAACATTGTCTTGCAATAATATTACTCATAAATACCTTGCTCATGATGATTTTGCTTCAGAATCATATTAACCCCAATCATTTTGTCTCACAATAAAAATACACATGATAATATTACCATGCAATCATATTACGACTGCAACTTTTTTACTGCAATCATATTATAGTGATTTTTACAAGGGACCAGTGCAATGTACATTACAGTAGACATATAAAGTTGACCCTTTCAGAGTATTGGATTGATACATTAGGATCCATCCTAACTACAAAATTAGTTAGACAAAATATTAGAAATAACATTTTATGATTACATATTAACTTGCATAACAGTATCGTACAAGTAGTGTTTAAACTCGTACAAGATTTTTTGTTCAAGTTGTAATGTGTAGAACCAATTATTCATGTTGCAACTTGTACAATAGTGGCGTACAAGTTACAACAAATACAAAATCGCAGGCTATCCAATTTTTGAGATAGAAAGAGAAAGTATGACGTACAGGCAAACTTATACAGGAGACCCGTTATTTATACGGAAGTTATATATTAATAATAAAACCTCTCTTCCTTCGAGTAGTTTTAAATAAATAAATAATTTAAGCTGTTAAAGTTATATTCTAAACTATACTCTTTTAATTGGGTTAACATCGAGATTTATTTTTCTATTTGGTATATTTGGAATCATTTCTATGGTCTTTTCACTTTTGGACGACGACTCTTAAGAATCGTCTATTCCTCCAATATGCCTTTCCGTTTTCCATATAATTTTTATTTTATTTTCGGTGTTTCCGTCAAATTACTTTTCCAAATTTGTCCCATCGCTTTGTAATTGGGTTTAGTACCCTGGCTTTACTTCCTATTATTAATTCCAATAAATTATTGGAATGGATATCGTAGTATGATTTGGATTTCATAATATGTCTTCCGCTGTCTTTTTAATATATTTTATGCGTTTCTTCATTCTTCTTTTATGTGTAGGGGCATTTGATCTAAGATATTTAAAAATTATCCATTTAATTAGGTGAATATCCACACTCACGCTGAGTATTTCTATATTATAATAATCCATCTCTGAATTTATTGTTCTATAATTACATTTATCGAAGAGATTCTTCAAATTTTCTATACTTTGTTCACTTACTAAAGATTGATCAATCTATTCTCCTTTTAATGGACTAAGGAAATCAGAGTGCAAAATTACCTACTTAATACAAGCCTGTTGCGAGATAAATAATTCTTTTTGAGGGATATTCTTAACTATGTATGCTATTTCTTTAGAAATACTGTTTCCAAATTTAAATTTCAAATCAATAGTATCCTTTATTTCTAATTTAGATCAATTAACTACGATGATTTTAGTTTCAAGCTTTGATCTTCGACTTTTAATACTCTTGATCAAGCGACTGATACCATTGCACCATTGTCAGGAGTAGCTATTACATTTTTGAAGTAATTTCCATATATAAACATTCAATTCATCAATGGGTAGTTTATTCAATTCATATTTTTTAATAGAGTTTTCTTTAAGACACCTATACACTCTTGCATAATGGCTTCTCTTACTACATCTTGTGCATTCGACGTATATCGCAGGGCAAAATTTTCCATTGTTATGAGGAAATTGAGCAAATTTTGATAGAAAAATTCCACCATGAACTTTTTATATGTTCAAGAATAAGAATAAGTTCCGCCGTGCTCAACCTGAAACTTAGAAATCTACTAATGATTCGACTGAAAAGGGTGTTGCTCTCATTTTAGAATCTCACTAACTGCTAACTAATGATGAAGAACAGAAACGGCATTGGACCGTCAGAAAAGGTATATAATTAGAAAGGGGAAGTACATTAATTCTAGAAGACAATACATATTAGAAATTATGTCATTAATAACAACATATGAATTAATGGTTTTGAAAGTTAAAGGAATAAAGATAGATAATGTCCATAATAGGTTTAAAAATTTTTTTCACTCCTATATCGATCTCAATCGAATAAATGCAATGGATTCTTAAATGTAAAGTCGTTTGGTAGAATAATTAATTAAATCACTACACATAATCTCATGAAATCAAAGAGTTTTCTTAACCACACAGTAATACTAAAGATGATTGTTTATGTCAAGCTTTGTATTACCTACAAATGCGTGCACTCTCCATATATAGGGCTCCCTGACTAATATCAACATGTATATTGCAATATTTCTAAAGTTATAGGAGACAGTAGTCAAAGTCCAGGAGATAATAGACAAGAAAAAGGGAATGACAACTGTCAAAAGCATTGCAAGGGAGTTTTATTTGAATAGAACCATCGTGAACCATCTCATCGAAGAAGACCCTGGACTTAATGTTTATTGAATGACTCCGAAACATGATTGGAAGGATATTTATTCTAAAAAACAAACCTTGAAAGGTCCAAGTTCCTACTGAATAATCTCAATAAAAAGCTTAAAAGCATCCCACAGAACCTGGATCTGTCACCCTTTGATTATGCTTTCTTCGGGTGTTTGAAAGGTGTACTGTCAAATTCACCTCAAATTAACAACTTAGAAGCCATGATTGCCAATGATGGTTGCCTTATTGGATAATTATAATATTTATTGTATAATTTATTTTCTAAAAGTATTTTCCCTTTTTATGTATTTTTCATTAAAGAAAAATATCAATTTATTTGTATTTCTTTAGAAGGACACTGGACACACCTGTAAGATTGTACAAGTATAATTTTGACATTCATTCAAATGAGGAATGAGAAAAATTTCTAAGGTTTTTAAGTGAAAATCACTTAATTATATCTTAATATGACGTCATTTTGATCCATCAAATGAAAGGTCAGTTCCAATGATTAATTTTTATTTCCTCCTGGAAGTACATACCTATATGATTTTGGAGCTAGGAATTATATTTTGCTTATTAAACTTTTTTTCATATATATGTTATGTTGAATATAAAATCCACAGATATAGCATTCAATATAAGTTCGTCAGCAAGGATTAATATAAGAAAAACCTCTCTACACAATAAAACGAAATGACTGAGATAATGAAGATGGAAGACGAGGGGAATTTGGATAATGTTGCTATAAATCTGGACCCCGATTCAAAAGATAATCTCAAGAACTCTGCAAAAAGGTATTGTTTTTGTTCATAGATAACTACAAAGTAGTAATATTAAAAACATGAAATTTTAAATAAGTAAATGATTCTAAATGAATTAAAATTAATATCTTTGAGTTGCATGAACTAATATTTAATTCTCTATAATACCTATGAGACTTAAATCTGGATTCATTCATAGGAAAAGAAGGCTCCATAATCCAATAGAACTACATGCTCAAACTTATGGAATTCTGGAGGAAATTCTTCGAGAACAAAAGCGAATCCTCGTCAGCATTATGTGCACTCTTCTTTTATTCATTGTCTATCAAATATTCGAACTTTACTCTATGAGATAAATGATTTTATAACATGTCAAAATATATATATATTTTTTTTAAAGTATATTTATCATAAATTAAACTTATGACATTCTCTTATCAAAAATAAACTATAGATGAAATATTTGCAATAAAATGTTTAAATGGCTTAATGACTTATGGAAATCCTTTGAAAATATTATGATAAATAATTTTGAAATTAAATACCCTAATAGATATAATTATTCCCCTTTTAAGATGGTTTATTTCAATTATTAAATTTTCTTGTCTGAATATTCCGTCATGAGATATTTTTTGGTAGTTTCCTTCTATTAGTGATAGGAAGAGTAAACAAAAATCCCTATGCCGATTCCGATTCTTTAATATGTTAAATAATAATCAAAAAATACCATTTTGCTATCAGGCGTGTTCACAAGATTATATTTTAGGAGGGAGGGCGGGGTTTTTGCATTTTTTTTTGGAAAATAATCCAAAAATTTCAATTTTTGAAGAAAAAAAATCGGAAAATTAAATTTCAAACATTACATTTTTTGAAAAAAATCAAATATACAATTTGATATTCAAATTTTTTTTCAAAAATCTACAATTATGCACAAAAATTTCAAAAACACATTGTTATTCACAGAAATGTAAATTTTTTTGGAAAAAAAATTGAAATTTTTCTTGTAAAAAGCAAAAATTTCTTGATTTTGGATGGTCCTATTTTTTGTTCATAACCTAGAAAAGTAATAAATGGTTAAATTACACTAATAAATAAGAATCGTAATAGCAAATTGAACATTATTTTTCCGATACCGATTTCAGAAAAAAACATCCGATTCGGATTAATCGTCCCATCACTACTTTTTATCGAGAAAGAGGTGATCATTGTATGTATAAATAATAGGATAGACAATACCCCTTCCCCTCAAAAGAAAGTTTGAGAGCCGATAAATCGCTTCATTAAGAGGATATTATGTTACAATTGTTGATTTTTGTATGAGTAGACATTAGTGTTTTCTTGTATTTCTATTAGCTCATAAATTCATGAATTCATGGACAAAGCAAACATTACCATAAATGAATAAGTATGAAAGCCTTTATTACTAACATAGTATATAAAATTATCTCTTAAATATATTGTTTCAACTTTGAACCATGTAGAACTTTCACTGTATCAACATCCATCTCTTAGTTAGTCAAAACTAGCATTAAATTTTTATTTTTATTAATGTTAACTACTTTATTCATTTTTAAAAAGTTTTCAAAACAAAATTCAATGTCAACAAAATATTATTAAAATTTGATTGATTTAAACAACACGCCCATTTTTTTTATACAATTCATATTACATTTTGCATACTGCCTATGCAATTTACTTTAGTTAGAATGATTTAGAACATTCATAACCACGTTTATGGACTTAGATCTTTTAGTCTGGTTGAACAAAGATGAGCAGCTCCTTCAGTATCACTATAGTTTTTTAGTTATTTGTTACACATGAAATGTATGAAAATAATTAGAAGAAACATATGACGACTCAAGCTTATCAATTATGATGCCTGACACTGAAAAGTCATTATTGTAAGCCACTAATCACAGACTAATGAGGTCTGTGTCTTATTTATCCAAATAATTATTAATTGATGTGTGATATCATTGTTATAATAGAATGTTGACAGACAATATTATTGATTGTGTGTTGTTTTAGCCATATGTTTCTCAGGGACACAACGATGTATCTCACAGAGATAATGAATTACGTAGATTTATTAATTATTAATGAACTGGACTGATTACTATTATGGAGAAATCATTGCTGGAATTATCCGTACATGTATTTAATTGTAAGAAGTCAATTATACCATATTAATTAATCAAATAAAGAGGATCATCAATGTTCTCTACAACAATACAAGATAACACAAATCACGATTTTTAAAACATAATAACTATGATCAAGTGTTATATTCCTGGATGAACATTTCAAAATGTAATTCAAAATGTTTAGAATATGAATATTGCATAAATACTAATTCATGGGTACAATTTTGAATCGAATTTAATAACTTTACAACGTATAAAAAAGTTACTTATACTGGAGCTGATAAATGCTTATGTAAGGAATTATCTTTAAAAAAGTGATAGCACGTCTTGAAGTATATTTATTTCTTGAAGACCAAGCATGGCAGTTACACGACTAATGGGAGGGGAAAGTAGTCTAAATTTCGTTGTGTGTGAATTAAAGAAATATTATGGATGGTAAGAGCAGGATATGAATGCTCATAGTTATTAATTATAATTCCTCTCTATTTTCAAAAGTATAATTTATCATATCAACACTAAAGATATAAAACAAATGGAGCATAAGTCGCGATGAAAATGGCTTTGGGTATGTTAAAAAAAACAACAGAAAACCAACATGGGAACCCTGATAATTTGAAGAATATTTTGGAGGAGAGTAGCTTAACAGTCATGACGTTTCATTAGATCTCCTACAATCAGCTGCGATAAGGAAATAGAATTCTTCAGATTACCAACTGCAGTAAAGCTGGCCAGCTAAAAATACAGGCGATTTATATCCCTAAGCATGACTGTTGTTTAGTGATATTAGAATGTAAACAAAGCGGCAGTGCGGCAAAAAAAAAAAATCAACTTCCTGAATGAGAGTATTAAATTCAAGGTTAATAAAAATACAACGTTATACGGTATACATCAGTCGTACGCGCGTTATGGTATAATTTATACCATAACGCGCGTACGACTGATGTTTGACTACCACCACGATTTTTAATATCGACGTCAAAGTAGATGAGTGGTTGTGTGGCTTGTCAAAATTTGTTTTTTCTTGCCCAACTGTTGGTACGATATATTAAATTAAAAATTCTAGTTATGAGTGGTTGCGTGTTTTGTCAAAATCTGCCTGACTTGCCAGAAGTTTGAAAATTCTAGCAAGCCGATTACATGATGTTCCATCTTTGTATTTCTATTAACCTTGATTAAATTAATATAAATATAAGTTTGTTATTCAAATAGTTATTATGGTAAGCGCCCAAGACTGTCGCACCACCTTGCGGATAATACATATTTTTTAGTTTGCTCATGCCCTATTAGTTACTTAGCGAAACGTGCTTAATAGCTTAAGTAGATTCTGTGTCATAATAGTATCATTTTCCCACGTACGATGTTGTTTTTATTACTTTTATCACAGATGACGTCACTTTCTCATTTTTGTTGTGTATTCTGGAAGACCAATCAAGTCATTTATATTTAATTTTCCTTCATTACGTATCCAACTTTTTCTTCCTTTTGCAGAATTCACCATCTTAAGGCCGGTTAACATATTTATTGTGCGTGTACTGTACACGTCCAAGTTTATATATAAATATAGTTATATATGATATCGGGAGAAGAGTTGCTCTCATAAAAAACTATCTTCAATTCTTTATATGCATAGCAATGCTTACAAATAAATTTTGTTTTGTTGCAATTCCCCTTTTATTTTTTTCTCTCGAAATAACGAGGAGGCACAAAGGTCTATATATACTACAGGGTGGTCCATTGAAATCTGAACACTTACTAATTCAATAATTAAAATAGGCTGAGTGATTGAAAATTAATTCATATTTAGATATATTAAAGCATAAGCAATTACTTACAAAACAAAAAAACCTGAGGTCTATCGCTTACATACAAGTCGAGAAAATGACACTTAAACGTGATTGACAAATATATCAATTGGTTGACTTTTAAACCAGGTATTTTGTAAAAATTCTAAATTTGAAAACAGGATATGGTCGCTTAGTGCGGTGATACTCCTAAAATAGGTGAATGTTAGACCAAGTTTGACTGTATATTACAATATACGAAAAAATGACCAACAAAATCTTATATATTTTTTAAAACTGAATACACATTATTGAAGCGTGGAGCGACTTTTGTAGTTACAGTCTGAACAAAAAAAATATTTTTATAACTGATACAATCATTATTTCATTATTTTGAAGAGAAAATCCCAATTTAAAGTAATAACTAGTTCGTTTGCTCATGAACATACATGTAAATCTGGTGTGTTTTTAGGTGGTCCGTTAATTTCTAATAGGTAGTATAAAGAACAAATTTTATTTTCCTTAGCAGTTGTTTAATTCTTGAGTAGTGAACATCCTTTCCTAAATAGATTCAATTACATTCTATACCTGTTTGAACGTTCGTGTGTGCTCATAAAAGACGAAGCGTAACGTTTGTTACGGAGACATAATTGTCATTCCTTGTTGGACTCAGGGTGAGTTGGGGATCGACATCAGAGTAATAAAAGAAAATGTCATAGTCTATATTCCTTTCTCCTTCTTCTCTTGTCACAGCTAAATATAGCTGATCTTATGGAAAGTCATGAGCATTATTCTTTCTCTCCTCATAAGTATTCTTCAAATTGTCAGGGTTACCATGTTGATTTTCGGTTTCTTTTTAACATGCCCATTCCACACTGAATTTTCACCTTTGCTCATGAAATAAAGAGAGTAGTAATGAGGGTTTTTTCGGAAGTTATAACTTACAAGTGTAAATGGACACACTACGACTCCAGGGCCTCATTTGGACAGTCCAAAAGCTTCTACGCTCTGTTATAAGCAGGACTCGACAGCCAAGCTAGCCCGTGGTTAGTAACACACCAGTTGGGCTAGTGCATGGTGACCTGTATCTCCCCCATCTCGATAAATAATTCCGTAACTTAAAGTGTTGATGCCCATTTTGTTTAAATCTTTAGATACAAAATGTTGCACCTATAGATTTAAAGATTCCTTTTTATTATTTTTTTAAACATACTTTTTTTTTATCTCATTAAATTTTATATTTTATAATTATAGATCAACTTTTTTTTTATGAAAATATTATTTTAATAGAAGGAGGTGCTCAAATATATTTTATTATAGTTAATACATATTTCACAGGGTTATTAAATTTTTAGCTTTTTTAATTTAATTTCTTAGAAATATTTATAAAACTGCAGTTTTTTATTTGATCTTTTTTTTGAAAAAAGCAAATCCTTTTTATGGCCTTTTTTAATAAACTATGTTCATATTTATTTTTAATTATTATTTTTTTTTTTTTATGTAAGGATATTTTTTTCTATTATTAAAATGTTTTTTTTTAATTCAGCTCGAAACTTGGCGAGATTGTTCATAATTAGAAATTGTTAATGTTGAGATATAAAGGAAAAACTTAAGTTTTTAGAGATCGACGGTATTTTTTAAAATTCTCAACTCATAAGAAAATAGATGCAACTATCACAAAAGCATATTTTATCACTCATAAAATGCGGACTATTAAAGAGAATAGTAGGCAAGCAATCTTATCGACTATAAAATTATATTAAAAAAATTTAAAGAAAAGGATTGATAGCATCTCTTTTACTTTTTTTTGTTTATTTAACTATATGGGAAATGTATTTAAGCATTTTTTTTACTGAGTGGTCCATTAAAATCTGAACACTTTGAATTTTTAACTTTAACAAGATATAATTAATTTATCCTCCCTTAGCGGCACTGATTGGTTCAAGGTGGCGACTGAAGGTATGGCAACCGCTCCAGATGTAGTCCTCTGCCATGGCGTCCCAGTGGTTGGTGGCAATGGGTTTTAGGGCCTCAGTATTTGGATGACGGCCGTTGCAGGCCTTCCCTTCGACATGTACCCAAAAGGTGCAGTCGAGGGGTTTGCATTAGGGCTGTAGGGGGGGGGGCAAAAAGTGTCAAAAAGAGTTCAAAAGACTCATTCAAAAGAGTTTTACAATGAAGGAGTCTTTTAAAGGAGGAGATGGGGTTATTTAATTGTTATTAGAAAAAATGACCTCTCTACACTCATAAGGCTCTTTCCACAAACATTTTTGATAACTCTCTGGACAGTCTAGTGTGAAACCCAGAGATCTCTTGTATGAACTTGAGGAGATTGGTCTGGGTTGTTTAAATTAACTCATACGGGTCCAGTTTGCCCTCTTGCCCCACCACTTCTTCCTCTCTAGCATTTCAGACTTACCGACGGTGTCGACAGGGTTCCTGGAGACGGACAACTGCTTCGAGTGCTGTAATAGAAATTCGTCGTTCACGTTCAATTGTCTTTTTCTTGCCTTTTACGTAAGCTGGAGAGCTCAGATTTATTATGTTTTGTAACTCATTATTTATGCTTTAATATATTGATATGTGAATGAATTTCAATCACTCAACCTTAATTAATTTTGAATTAGTTAGTTTTCAGATTTCAATGGACCACCCGGTATTTGTATGTTAAATTGTTCTGTTTTCAATGTTTTAGTATTATTGTCATTATTAACCATAATAATGTGTTTAGTTTTTATACACACCCGTTGTCTTAAGGGTTAAAATGACCACCTTCCAAAAATATCATATAAAACGTGTTGTTCTTGCTCATTCAAGAGGTTAGGTGATTAATATATATATATATATATTTCATGTTTAGTCGTTTTTCCAGATAGAGAAACGTGATCACTCATCAAATAGAGTTTTGCTAACTTGAAAGTTTCATAATTCTTTGAACGCAAATTATTCTCTAAATAATTATGCAAGAGCTCCATAATTGGTACCACCGGATTTTTATCATCCAAAAATTTCAAATTGGTGCAGTTTGTCCAGATCGAGTAATTATTACCAACTCTGGAAACGTTTATGGAAGAATAATTTTTTTGTGGAGTAAAATTGTTATGATTGTTTCTACTTTCTAAATTCATATAAATGCTAATATTGACCTGTAAGAGTTGAAAACCGATAAAATGTCAGTATTACCAGAGATCTAAAATAAAGGGTGATTCAAAACGAGCGGTTTTTTCGAGTAGGGATTTTTTGACAGGCGCGCGCGAGTTCTGTCAAATTCATACGTCATTTTTACTCAGTATTGTTTTACAATTCTTCATGGAAAGATATACACCACAATAACGTGCACAAAAATTGTTCAATTGTACTATGAAAATCAGCGTTCTATGAAAGAAATTTTTCGCAAATTACACCCAACTTATGGTCCAGATAATCGACCCACAGAATCCACAATTCGCAGAATAATCGAAAAATTTGAAGGGACAGCAACTTGCTGGGAGGACCCGTTGTCTGGTAGGCTACGTACAGCTCGCAGCGTAGAAAATATTGCGGCTATAGCCGAGAGTCAACGGCGAACGTTATCGCGCCATGCTAACAGACTTTTTGCTACCTCAAATTGAAGCACATGGTCTCCACGATATTTGGTTCCAACAAAACGGTGCCACTTGTCACACAGCGCGCGTAACAATGGACTTATTGGGACATCCTTTTGGATGAGCAATTAATTTCACATTTTGGCCCGGTGAATTGGCCACCAAGATCGTGTGATATCTCACCTTTGGACTTTTTTCTTTGGGGCTACGTAAAATCAAAAGTCTAGGCGGATAAACCAGCGAGGGTTGAAGCATTGGAAGCAAATATTGAGCGAATTATTCGTAAGATTCCGGTCACAGTGCTCGAACGCGTTATCGAAAATTGGTGCGAAAGAACGGACCATTTAAAGGCCAGTTGCAGCCAACATATGAAGGAGATTATTTTCTAGAAATAATTGTAAAGGATTGTTTTTTCGGTTCATAATAAAGTTTTGACCATAATATAATATTTTATCTGTTTTATTCCTACAATCCAAAAACCGCTCGTTTTGAATCACCCACAAGGCCTAATACATTTTTGAAATCCTGAATTTGTTTAATTAGGCGTCTATTTCTTGAAAAAGTACAACACAAAGAAAATTGGAAAGCTAGGCCAGACAATGTAAACCTTCTTTTAAATTCAAAACTGTTTATATTCATAAGATCTACTAATGCTAAAAGTAAAGTATGCCCCTAAATCAGTACTACCAACTCTGGAAATGTTAATATAAGATTAACGTGTTTCTTTTTGTCAAGTAAAAGGGATACTCCTTGGGATAATTGAGGCCCATGGGGTCATATTGAAAATTAAGATGGTATTATTATCCATGTTATTAAATAAAACCGAAAAAATTGTCGTAATTCATTTGTTTAGTATCTGGATGAGGTCAAAATTTACTTCAATTGTATTTGGAGCTTTTTGGAAAAATAATCTTAAAATTTATATTTTCCAAAAAGAATAGAATAAATATGTGTTTGAATACCACTGAAACTATAAAACAATGTGGAAATATACCTAGACATGGTAATCGGAAGTAAAATACATCGTATAACATATTTTTGATCCTTATGTGATTTAGAAAATAATAAATATTGATGTATGATTTAAAAAGCAAATACAGGATCAAGTTTGTTTGCAGTTGTTCATCCTTGGGTAAGAATAATGAAGAAATCGACATCGAGCTGGTCGACAACCTTCTAAAGTCCTTTAAAGAGAAGAATGGACAAATGTTTTTTAATTGCACATGATATACATGCAATTCGATTTCAAATTTGGAAGACTACTCCGAGGAGGATGTTGAGCACTTCTGTCATCATTAGATGGAATTTGAGAAGTACTACCATATATGTATAATGAGCTTTTGATGGGTTACTACGTTTGGGGTTTGATACATGATTGATTTTCTATTACCAATTGAAGAAAAATGATTCTCAAGCTTGTAGAAACTTACGGTGGACATGCTCTAAGCAGAACACAGTGCTTCAGGTGGTTTAAAAAATCCTAAAGTATTGATTTTGACGTGAGAAATGAAGAGTGCAGCTGGCCAGCGAAAAAGTTGGAAGACGCCTAATTGCAAGCATTGCTCGATGAAGATGATGGCCAAACGCTTGAACATCCCGCAGAACAATTGGGTGTTGGCCAATATGTGTTTGCTATACGCCAAAAACACACAAAATATGAAGCCAGGCAACAGAAGGTAATTTTCCCTGATGATAGTGGACCACCGCATCACTCTATAGCCACCCGCCAGCTTGTTGAATTGTACGATTGGGAACCTCTTGCTCACGCAGCTTACTCACCCGACCTTGTGCCTTTCGATTATCACTTGTGTGCGTCGATGGGCCACGCGCTCAATGATTTACGCTTCGATTCTCACGCTAATTCCAAAAAATTGAGTAATGACTGGTTTGCAGCCAATGACGAACATTATTTTTTTTGAAAGGCATTCATAAATTGCTTGAAAGGTGGGGAAAATGTGTAGCTAGCGAAGGTGCATAAATTGAAAATTAAATTTGTAACCATTTTTTCACAATAAACCATCAAAAATTAAAAAAAAAGTATAATTTCATAGGTACATACCTGGTATATACACCCTCCTCCTTCCAGTGGTATTAGACGTCAAAGAATGTACTCTTTGTATACCCGAGTATCTTGTTGATGTACATTGGGTTGTGTCCCGTGTAAGCCAATTCGATGATGATGTTCCTCTGGGTCTTCTCCATCGTAAATACTTGTTTTGAACTAAAAGTTGGTAACTAGCTTAAAGCTAAGGCTCAACCTCTCACTTTAAAATTTAAATAACCAAGTGAAATACTTTTCTTATTGTTGAGGATGTATTTAAAGATGGTCCAGATTTACCTGAACGACCCTGTACATGTCCTCTTCTGTGAAGATCCTACCCCTCTGCCACTGCTCCTGAGAGTTCTTCAATATCTGAATGTAAGGAAAAGAATCCCTGACAATCAACTAAATTCACAATCAACTGTTCCTGGTTATTTTAAGGATACCCTCTAAATGCATTTGATTCATTTCAATGGAAAGATTAATGTCAAAAGGATGATAATAACGAAGAAGTTCCAGGGCAAACTCCTCCGTTTAATCTTAATTATGATTGATTCAAGAGGAGGATTCTTATATTACAATGCACTCAATAATCCTGCTTTTGTCGAAATTAAACCAATCTCCTTTACAAATGATATGGAAGAAATATGTATCTTTATTCACAGTTAAACAATTACATGCGATTTATAGTATTCTATAGCAACAAATATGTTGATACAGACAACATTTTATATGAAAGGATACAAAAATCTTCTTATACCTAACGGTTAACAATGTAAAATAAATAAGTTAAATCAAGACGTTTTTGAAAACTTTTTCTCAAGAATAAGAGCTCTGGGTGGAAAGAATCACGAACTAATTATTAAAAGACCAGCAGTGGAACTTGAGTCTATAATGGATGAACCTCCTTATATGCCCCAAGAGATAGTAAAGAACATGGATAAGGAATGCCAAATTCAAAGCAATTCTCAACTGTCGGATATTGAGGAAAATGAATATGTAATGAGTGAATATGAAGTATCAGTTGACACTGACATATCTGTATGACGTCACTCCAATTGTGTACCCATTGAATTTTCTTAAATTTATCAATTTCAAATGTTTTTGAGAGCTTATACAGTGATTTTTACTTTGATAGGGTTATTTTTAAATTGGAAATTTATAAATGAGAAAATGTTTATTGAAAAAAAACCAAAAAAACAGATAAATCATGTACAGACTAAGGTTAAACGAAACAAATAAAAAAATAAGAAGAATATTATTCAATTAAAAGTAGAAAAAAATAATTAAATTCATTAAAATTGAAAAATAAATTAATCCATAAATCGCACTAAACCCCGTTTCCATGAGATATGAAGATGGAAAAGCCCATCAATATTTTTTTTTTCAATAGCCCATAAAGTAGGATAATTGACAGGGATTTATTTTTGAAGACAAAACTGCTAATATCCCCTTCTGAACTGTACCTTAAGTGATCGTTACAGCGTATTCCGATCAGTTCTTCTTCTAATATAACATATGTTTCTTCAATTTCATCATATGAGTTAATGATTCATGGTGGTGTGTCCAGAGTCCAAACATCACCAAATGTTTTTTTTAAATCTACATGACGGACATTTAAATGTAGACTAAAACAATGGCATCATAATGTGCGCTTGTCGATAACAAGTTGGAAAACTGAGAAAATACATACTTTCTTATTTTCTCATTATCAAATCAATTTGACCAAGAAAGGTTTTCAAGTTGCACATTACAAATAAAATAGACATTTCATTATTAATATTTATGTATAAATATACAGAATATTCATTTAGTATTATAGTTATGAATACAAAATTTGTGTTTTGGTGTAATCTTGTGACTTTACAAAATATGGAGACCCCCATTTACATATCGTAGACCTCTAAATGTTTATTTTGCCAACATATAACCCTGACAAACTCTATGAGAACCTCTTTGAGAATCATTGTCCTAAAATAAAGTATTAATAGCATATTGTTTGATGTTCCTTATCAAATTGGCATATCCCTTAAATATCTAACTTGTACATATTTTACCGAACCTTTATTTGTATATACAAAATGTTGATACAAATAAAGCTACTTTATTAGAGTGGTATTTCTATAACTTTAAGAGCACCTACATACGTATTTTTATGAGCTGTTGATTTATTTCCTCTTGGTTCATATACCGAGTGGGCCATTAAAATCTGAATACTTTGAATTTTAAACTTCAACGAGATGTAATTTATTAATGAAGAATAGAATATTAACAAAATTAATACTATAAATAAATGTATGTCTGAGTTCTCTTAATAATTAATCAAAAGAGTCAAAAAAGAGTTCAAAAGAGTCATGTAACGGAGGAGCTGGGTTTTGTTTCATTGTTGGTGTGAAAAGTGACCTGTCCTTCCTCACAAGGCTCTTTCCACCCACTGTTTTGATAGTTCTCTGGACAGTCTTGTGTTAAACCCCGAGGTATCTTTCATGGCCCTCATGGACTTGAGAGGATGGGATTTTGCTGTTTTCTGTAACTCCTCCAGATCCATTTTGGCCTTTTTAACAGATCCCTTCTTCTTTTGCAACGTTTCGAACTTGCTGACGATGTAGGCAGTGGTATTGGAGACAACCAACTGCTAGAAGTGAGCGAATGGAAATTCGTTCATCACATTCAAGTGTCATTTTCTCGACTTGTGCGTAAGCTGGAGAGCTCAAATTTGCTGCTTTGTTTTGTAACTGATTTTTAATGTTGTAATATATGGAAGTATGAATTAATTTCAATAACTCAACCTTCATTAATTATTTAATTAGTGAGCGTTCAGATTTCAATGGACCACCCGATAATGAGTGTTCTGACCGTTGAACAATTGTTATATCCTTCCCTTTTTTTGACCAAGACAGGCAAAAAATAAGGATTTGACCAATATATCGATAAACTGATCAAATTGCCCGATTTTAGGTAGTTTAAGATATCGAGTAATCCGCTAAAGATGGCCATATTTTTCCCCTGTAAAAACAAGATCTATTTTTTATTTTTTTTAATATAAACAAAATAACTATTTTTAAAATACCATCAATAAAATAAAACTGAATCCACAATTTATCAAAATGAGGATGTAATTTCTATAAGACTTCATTACCGTGATAATAAAAATTATGCAGTTGCCAAAAGGGGCTTTTCTTTGACTATATTTTTTATTTGGATCTCAAACGTTAATTTGAAGGGGAAAGAATCGGCCAATTAATCCGTATTTAACCCTCAAATAATCGACATAATCCCGTAAAAATCCATATGTTCAACCCCTAATTTCAATCCCTTTTAATTATGTACGTAAAATCATCTACGTACATAATTCTGAGGAACCCCACTGACAAATCCCACAAACAGGGAATACAATAACTAATACATATTTATGTATCCCAATAGAGGTGAAAATAACAAATAAGTAAGGTTTAAATTATTCCAATTCATTTATTTTGTATATCATACACATAAGTTAACATGAAATTTGTTTTCTTTTTTTTTTAAATTACTTTGTAGTTTTTAACAATTCATTCTTGTATAAAATGAGAAAAAATATATTTAACATATTTATTATATGCTTAGGTAAATTAATGTAAATTAATCATATTATTAATAATTATAGTCGATTTTTTTTTATTGGTTTTTTGTATGTAAATATTTTTTTGAAGGTTTTGTTCTGTAAAATATAGTGTTTTTCAAAAAGAGAAAGAAAGAAAGAGAGAGAGAAAAAAAAAATATTTATGAACTGATGATACTGAAGAAAATATAAGGATATTAAATGGTAGTAGCTTTCATTAACAATTTATTTTTCTAAAAAAACAAAACAAAGTAAAAACTAAGAAATAGTGTAGTTGTTGTTGCCTATGATATGCCAATTTTTGTAATATATATTTTTTCCCTTCTATGTAGAGTAAAGGAGATACATATTTTCTAGTAGAATGTATACCTATAATATATAAAATTATTATTATTTTTTGTGCAAATTGCCTCTTAAGTTTCAATTAATATAAAAACAAAAAACGGATTTTTGTGTGGGAGGTTGAAAAAACAAAACCAAGCTAATGATTAGAAAGGAAATTGACTGCCTACCACATATACACTTTGATCTGTTTCATGACATCATCGTTTTTTGACTAGGAGGGGGAGAAGGGAAAAGTATCTTTGGTTAAATGTTTATCAGTTGAATCATTGCACTGACAGGGTAATATGTATTATTGCATTAATTTTTTACTTTGGTTTTGTAACTCTATATAGGTCTTGTGACCTGATGTGAGGACTCATGTACAATATAAAAAAAGAGATCAAACGAGACTAGATAAAGTGAACAACATATGACGTATGTATGATGTAATAACAGATTCAAAATGATAATTATATGGTAGAGAGACAGAGGGAAAATCAAATTAAATATTGATATCACAGGGGTAGGAGAAGGGGGGTTGTGTCAAAGGGAATGGAATCATTAATAATACAAAGATTTATATATAATAATATGTATTTATAATATAATATAATAGCGATGTGTATTGATTATTATATTTAATATTATTCTGATAAGTCAAAAGTGTATGTGGTAGTTGAATAAACTAAATGAATATGTAGATTGTATAAATAATCATCAGTATTAATAACCTAGATGATGTCAAAAGAGAGAGAGAGAGATGAATCTCAAACAAAGGGATTAGTCATTAATTAACGTTTATTTAAAAAAAATGGTGCAAATTGACTTGGAATGTGGATTTGACTCTGTGATAAATACCTGAATATGTGAGTATGTGAATATGTATTAGTAATAAATAATGAATTGCTTTGAATTAATAAAACAAAAAGGGGTGCTGTGTGATTTATTTTTGGTTGACTTTAAGAGACTGACTAGGGAATCTGTGGGTTGTTGCTTCTTTCTTTTTAAAAAATGAGAGTAAATAATTAAGTAATAAATAAATATGTTGACGACTAAATAAAAGGATATTAAAAAGTAGACTAGCTTAGTTAATTCATCATCAAGTGGGTTGTTTGGGGGTTATGGGGGAGCATATACAAATATGAAAGTAAGGTATGTTTATATAATAGGGATAATAGTTAAGTTGTTTTGTTGCTGTCTTTGGCTTTGGCATATTCACTATCAACATCGACGACTTTCTTTATTATTTCTTGGAATGTTGTTCCTGCTTCTTCCGAATTTGCTCTTACTAATATTATTGTAACTATGACGGCTGTTGTTGTTGCTATAAGATAGGTTTTTATTTATTTTGGCAAGCTTTCCATGATCACCATCATAAGCTCTTTTTCTTTCAGTATCATCATCCTCTTCCTCTTCTTCGAGAATCTGGAGTATTTCCTGTTGTTTATGGACGGCGGGTGCGGCGAACATTGGTTTGAGTCCTGCAGAAACGCATTCCGCCGCCCTTGGTAGTTCTCATAAGTCTAAAGCGTTTCCATCAAGAGAGGATCCACCCAGATGATCTTCAGGGGTGTGGAGGTGCTGGACAACGGCTGCAGGGCCCGTAGGCGTGCTCATCAAGACTTTGTTCTCAGACGGATAACGAGTTAAGGTCACGGTGGTGTTGTTATTATTATTGTTGGACGATGATGAGGAAGAGGGTGTGCTGTTTGCAGAGCCACCACCACAATTGTTGTTGTGTTGTTGTTGCATGTGGCTGTGGTGGTGGTATTGTTGTTGATGATGATTGGATGGAGGTGAATCAGGCGAGAGTGGGGAGCCGTGATGGATGTTTTCATCCTTCCATTTATCGACGGAGCGTCTTCTAGCATTCATAAAAAAGTTGGATACGGTCGATGGATCAAGACCCAGCTGACGAGCGATAGTGACTTGCATTTCTTTCGATGGTCGTTTCGTTTCCTACATGGACATACAGATGAAAAGAGAGAAAGGGAGAAAAAAAGAGAGGATTGGATTAGTATGTAATTGCAATACATATTAGATATTGGCTTTATAGGGACGTCAAAGAGTAGATTCCATCATGAGGGGTGTGTGAATGGAGTATACTCTCAGAGGTGGGTTGAGAATGAACATTGTAAGTATGAGTATGAGAGGAGGGGTGGAGATGAAGTGGCTGTGTTTGTTGTTGTGGTTGATGAAAAATATGTTGTTGCTGTTGCTCTTGGAGTGGTGGGAAGTCACATAGAGGATCATCAACTAGGAGATCAGAGTGAAGCGACTCAAGCCCCTGTTTACCACTACCGCCATTATTACTCACGTCCCTGTCACCACAAGGATGAAGCATGGAGTCAGATGAGGCATGATAGTCTTGGTGGTGGTGGTGGCGGTGGTGGTGGTGTTGCTGCTGCTGCTGCTGGTGAGAATGGTGATTCGTGACGGAGGAAGAAGAGGATAGAAAGCAGTTCTCGTTATTATTGCTACTATTGCTCTCGTTTGTGTTGTTATTGTTGGAAGATTCAAGTGGAAGGAGGAGCTGTTGGCCACTGATGTTGTTACTACTATTAACAAATTTACTCATACTGCACCGCCCAGATTTAATGATAGTGGAGGGGTCTTCAGTATCCTCAAAATGAGAACCGTCTTCCATTTCAGAACTCCATTTATCATGAAGTCGACGACGAGCATTCATGAAAAAGTTTCCAACTGTCGTGGGTTGTAGTCCCAACTGACGAGCAATTGAGACCTGAATCTCCTTTGTTGGTCGTTTTGTTTCCTATAAGAGTGGGTGTCTTTTGAGATTTAACCGTTTCCTTCTTACTATGAATGTTTTAGGTGTGCACTTTTTACTACTTTTGAGTTTGTTTATTTAAGAAACAAAGAAAGATAAAGTTGAATAATGTGAATTGTGTGTGTCTGTCTCAAAATGGACAAAGAAATATTTTTTATAATAATTTTTTTTGATGTACAATTGCAAACATTTATAAATTTAAATCAAGAAATAGGAATAATAAAGAGAGAGATATAAACGAGTATGTGTAGAGTTAAACAAAAAAATAAAACATCGACACTCCAAAATAACATTGATTCATTACATTTTGTGCAACATATATGCGAGTCAACTTTTAGAAAATTTATTTCGTATAAAGTAAGAAATGCACTACCAACCATCGAATATGCATGAAACACTTTTTGACTCATGAATAATTGCGTGAACATAACACCACATTGAATCTTGACACTGATGAATTTTTGCATGTACTTTTTGAACAACGATGAACTTGTAATTGTTATATATTTATATTTTTTTTTTGTAGAGTGTTGTGGATGTGAAGGGATGTGAGTACAATGGCAGTGAGCAACAACAACAACATTAAATAACATGAACAACAAAATAATACTAATGATATTATGTTAACACCGATTTTTCATATTTAAAAAAAAAAAAAAACTTTGTAGGTATGTAAAAAAAATATAATCAACCACTTCATCCTAAAAAAAAATATGTTACGTTTGTCATATTAATATTTGCGTATGAATTAAATATGTATATAGCTGAGATAAATAGGGGTGGGCATATAGTCTAAATTGTCGTGAGCGTAAAAACCATGCCTAGGATAAATCTCATACAAAATACGGTCATTTTTTCAGTATACACCTACTTTAGTGCTCCCTGCTCGCTAATAGATTAGAATTTCCAAAATAAGGAGGAATAATGAGTATACTTTGTATTAATTCACGCTCACTGCAATTGGGACAATGTTCCCATCCCTAGAGCTAGAAAATCGAGAAGAAACTCCCTTCTATTTCCTTAAATATGAGATATTTATATTCCCCCCCCCCTCTCCCCTTTTCCATTTGTTGAATGAAGGGATGGCCATTCTATCTATCTATTCCCACATCTTTTTTTATGAAGCTGACCAATTCAAACGCCAACGCGTCTATATATATGTATATGTATATAAAAACAAACTTTTGCAATTGAATACATTTCCCCTTTTTATTTATTCATTTCTTTATTTCCTTTTAAGATGTGACTTGATAGATATGTATGAATAAAAATTCCTCTTATTCACCGCCGCCAACTGTCACACACTAACAAACAAACAAAAAAAAATAGAAATATGATTTTGATTTCATTCAGTTTCAAGTGTATTGTACATTGATATAGTCCTACGCTATGACAAACGCAACTCTTTCCATTTTCTCCTCTTGATATTATGTATGTATGTGGAATGATGACAGCTACTCAATAGTCAGTCAGTGAGGAGTTATAAACTTCATACACACATACGTAGGAACTGCTGGATAATAATAGCATTTCTTCATATAGATATATATTGAAATCAATTATTTAGATTCAATTATTATTGTTGTTATTAAATTATTATTATTATTATTATTCAAAAGCTGTCAATAAGGAACGAAAAGGAATTCAATTTAACTTGCTCAAGAATGAAATGCAAAATAAGACTAAAATTAAACATATATCGTAAGGAGCAAACATAAAGGAACTCTCATTAATTGAGTTATCTAAGGATTCATTTTTATGAGGGAAAGTTTTCGAAGAGCCTATTATGGGGTCTGCTGATTAAGTTTCTTAATCATAAATAACTCTTCGTCAGCGAACCGGGATATTAAACACTCTCCAGATTTATAGAAAGGCTTCTTATTCCTTTGAATCGCCAATACTTTTCAGTAGGGTCTTGTAACATTAAATCTGCAATAATAATAATATGCAATTGCAACTTTTATTATTTTGATAATCCCTTGTTCAGAATTTATTCGTATATTAGGGAATTTTTAATCGAGGTTGAGTAATAAGTGAGGTTACAAGTATTATTATATACTAAGAGCTTTTTAATTTAAATTTCTTCGATCTCAAAGAGAATTTTGTATTTCGATATTTCATTTTGTTTCCTTTTATGAAGTAAATAAGGAAGGTAGGGGGGGGGATATATTTTGATAATTTCCTTTATGCTTTGTTCCTCATATTTATATATACCTATAAGTAACGAATATAATATCTATACATCAAAGTACAACCATCAATTGCTGTGAGTTAGTGTGTGGTTCATTAACAGATCATACCATCAAAAAGGTGGATTATAATAATAAGTGTGTTTTTGTGACCTTTTATATATACGAAAATGGGTGCAAATACTAGACATAATTAAGTAATAAACTACTTTTATCTTTATTTTTGAATTACTTTTATAGAATAGGAAAAACAATGATATTTACCTTAAAAATAGCCTGAAGGGTACGGCGTTGGAGGTCCGTAAATACCAAACGGGGTTTCTTGGGGGCAGGAGACTGTTCGGGGGATGAGTCTTCTTTCCTCTTGCACACTGCTGTAAAACCAATAAAAGTAAAAAAAAAACAATTATTATATTTTTTTATTAGAGGGTAAAATATGTTCCATCATTATATATGTCAAAGGAGCCATTGGAGTAGTGGGTGAAAGGTGGAGAATTATAATAATTTTCCTATCATATTTGCAATCGACTTTTTAGTATATTATGTATGTAGTGTTGGTGTGTGCTATGGGGGAAATAATGATATAATTATTATGTAATAGCAATCATAATGTCAACGCCATGTCCAAATATGAATGTTAATAATAACCCATGGTCAGCAAAAAAAAAAAACGACAGGAGAGAGTAAAAATTATGTCCTATGATTATTATAGTTATTGTTACGATAATCTGTTATCGTCAGTTTGTCAAAGCTAAAACATATTTATGGAATATGTATAAACCCTTCAAATACCACAACTTCAGCAAAAACTTGAGAGGTAGTAAATAAAATAATACCTTCATATATATATTTTTTTCCCTTTCTATCTGTCTATACCCATTGTTACGTATATATGTAGACCTCACCTTTGTGAAATGAGGAACACGAGTGTTCTCATACTCTCATTAATCAGACAGCAACAACATCTGGGAAGGGAGATCTATTAATCAAGGTATAATAAGATTGCTTTATTGTTTCATTTCTTCTCCTTAAGGCAGAGAAGAAGGAAAAGTGTCTTGTATGTAATATGTAAGAGAAAAGTAATCTAAGTGGTAGAGCATTACCTATGCATCATTTGGCTCACAAAATAAAAAAACAATGGAATTTTTCATAGAAAATCCTGATAAATGAACCCTCAACTTCATACAATAGAAAATAGTTTTCCCTCAAATACATTATATGTAGATGAATAAAGCGTGTCTCATGGATGATTGGTTCTTCTAAACCACCTATTTATATATATATAAGGATATCATCTTACATACATATGATGTAGGGATCAAGGGCTAAGAAGTAATAATAGCCCTTAAAATTTGAGTCCCATCACTCACTGACCCCCAACCAGAGATCAGGGCTTTCGAAATTTGACAAACTTTTTTCTTCATGTAACTATTTCTTAATATATATATATATTTTTAAATAATAATAGGATAAGATTTATATCTTATTATATCTTGGGTTGAAGGTAGTAGATTTAGTTATTTATTTTGTTATAAATATATAATAAATCTTGTCTATGAAAGTGTACATATATTAGACCCAGGATTCCTTCAAGTCCATAAATTACTCCTTTTTATAGACAAGGGAAGGCATTAACAACAACACAACATGAGAGAGATAGAAAGAAAGTGCGAATGAAGAAGAAATATCCTTTTTTCTCATTCTACATAACGGGTTGTCCCTACTTACATAACTAGAAATACTGACCACTCATTTAGCAAGTTTTGATAATTGATTTAATACCAAACGCACGTTTCCTCAACTGATGCTGTTGATTCTTTCCAATATCCCCCCCCCCCTCCTTTTTTTCTCTCTATCAATATTTTTGAATCACCTTCCTTCACATATATATATACTACCAATAAGAAAGCACACACACACACAAAAAGAAAGAAAATTAGACAATCACAAAGTATGATTATTGTTATTACGTTATTAGAAGAAAAGAAAATTCTCATCATATTTATGTATGTACATAATTTCTCCTTGTCTTTCCCTTATCTCGAATGACAGCTGGATTTTTTCACATTCGGACCTTTTAAGTAACAGTGTGTGTGTGTGAGCGTATATCATATATGGAGTAACATAGTCCAACCATGTTGGTTGTTAATTGATTACCTACACATTACGTATATTGTTTATGTAGTGCGTATGTAAAAAATGTCCGATTTGATCCCTTAACTTTTTATTCAAATGACGTATCTCAATGTATATAAATCCTCAACTATACTTAACTACAGAGTCACAACCTGTTCCAAGTATCAAATACAGCATTCTTAGGATAGTTTATCAACTCTTTGTTGATAATGACCATGTCATTTTCTTTGATTATCTAATCCAGAAGCATTTCTAAGATGGTACAATCGCAAAACAGAGTGAAAAATTGATCTGGGCGATGCTCTTTTGACCCAATTGAATCGTCAAGAAGATTATTTTTCTTTGCTTTATTCTTGTATAATAAATAATATATATTCTGTCAAAAAAGTTCCGGGAATTGGAAATTTAAATTGCCTGCGCAGAAAGGATTTAAAAACATTTCTTTCCCCTGTCGGCAGCACAGTCTTTCATTATGATGCTAAGTTTGAGCGCATTCTTTAGACAAGTTTACTTGCAACAACTGGATAATTCAATCTACCTCACTAGTGCTCAACGATTTTTACTATGAATTTTTTATCCCCCCATTCTGATGATTGTAGGCTTGTTTGCATGTTGAACTCATAAACCCACGTCTCATCAACAGTTATGATGCGTTCCGTGAAAGTTGGGTCGGAATTCGGACGATCAAGCATGTCCAAAGAGACTTCCTCACAGTATTGTTTTTGGAGAAAATTTAGGTATTTTGGACTAAGCCGTGCAGCAACGCGTCTCATACCCAAATTTTCAGTCAGAATGGTACAAACTGACTGGTGAGAGATGTTAAGGCAATTTGATAACTCCCTTAAGCTGGTATGACGATTTTTTCGTCCAATAATTTTGTTGATTGCAAGTAAACTGGTCTACAGATTGCGCTCAAACTTGTCATCATAATGAAAGACAGTGATGCCGACAGGGAAAAAGAATGTTTTCAAATCCCTTCAGCGTAGGCAATTTAGATTAATAATTCCAGGGAATTTTTTGACAGAATGTAAAACAAATTTGCCCTGTATTATACTTTTTGGGTTAGTTGCTAAATTTCAAACCATTTAATCGAATATTTTGTGTTATGCACTCAGTACGTTTATATATGCGTATGAAGAGCGTAGGCTACTTCTTTTGTTTCTCCCATGATAAATATTAGATAATAATGTTGCTTATGAATCCTGTTGGGCATGTATTTATGGTACATAAGTAGAAGACATTAAAAGAAATGGTTTGGAATAAGCATGAGAATGAAGGGATAAGGAGAGGAAATGAGGAGAGACGGCTTAAAAGTATATTAAGATGTATGCACATATCTATGGATTAAGACATCGCTCATATGAACGAATAGGTAGCTATATATAAATATGTATAAATAATAATAAGGAAGGTAAATGCTCAGCAGGTGTCTGAGAAAAACTGATTGGGGAGAAAATAAAGAAGGAGAAACAAAAAGTAGAATAATTCACCCTATTTCTTCCTTCACCTCCTATTTAGCCTCAAGTTTTAAAAAATAAAGAAAAAAGAAAAGAAAATCCTTCCGCTCCCCCCCACCACCTTCTTATTTATACAACCATCCTTCCATGTCCATATTTCAATTTTCTCCTACTCATATATACTATGTATGCTCTACCGACGACCAAGTGGAATACCTGCAAATTCACAGCTACACTCATTCCTACATTCATAGATAAATTACCTTCCAGAATGAAGATGGAAGGGGGGCTCGGCTACTCCTACTTCTAATACTACTAATACCCACCACCCTGGTGGACTCTTCCCTTACTTATACATCTTTCCTATGGCAATAATTTATTATTTTATTCTTATTTTAGATGGTCGTAAATAAAACACTTTTATGTAAATTCCAAAAGGAGAAACTACTGCTTTCATATAATATGTAAGTAAGTAGTTATATTATAATATTAGTGTTGGCCTTTGGTCTCGCAACATGAAGAACTAATTATATCTAAGTTTGATCTGGACTGATTTTGTTGTGTTACATTTGATCTACACACCAAAAAAAAAAGTCTTTTTTTTATTTATGATTTTTAGTGTACCGAACGAATTCCCTCCTGTAAAGAAGTTCTGTCTGGAACAGTCTAAAAGAAAAGTTCGGTCTATATTTGTTTTACATAGGAATTGGATATCATTTAAAATTATGCCAAATCGATTCTATAGCTGAATTGTTCATTGCCTAATGAGTGTTTCAAAATTGTGAACATCAGTGCAGTATAACTGTGTTAAATAAATTAAATTTGTATATTTCAAAAATCCAGATGGGAAGAAAATCGGTAAATAGATTGAGATTGGAAAAAATTGGTTCATGATTAAATTTCGTTTCCACATTTCTGTAAGCTATTTGCCTCATGAAGTCTTATCGTTTAAAATGGAAGCGGAAAAACATTCCACCTTGGACCGAGTCTACAAACTATTAGATATATGTTGTGTACATGTTGCGATGTTGTACAAGTTGCAACTTGTATGTATATGAAAATTCTACAAGTTGTAACCAAAAAAATAGAAGAAGAAGAATTTTAAATGAAAGATTTACAGTACTGGAAATTAGGATACTGCTTTAAATGAATACTGAATATTCATTTATTAATGGAGTAAGTTTTCACTATTTTAATATTAATTACTAAAATATAAGTACGTTGTGGCACATTTTAAAGTTCCAATGTCCATAGTTATGCACCCATAAATATATAATCACCAAGGTTAATATAAATAAAAGTTTATACTTTCATGTAATCAGGCTCGCTAGAATTTTCAATTTGATGTACCATAACCACTACTGGGCAAGACAGACATATTTTGACGTCAAAGAGTATAATAACGGAATATTAACAGCATATAATACTAGAAATTGTATGATTAACACTAACAGTATAATTTATTTGACGCCGCTATTAAAAAGTCGAGAATCGCGTTATGGTATAATCTTGTATTTCTATTAACCTTGATAATAACCATGTAGTTTTAATCACTCTAAATAAAATGGTAGCATCAATTAATAGTTGGTAATTAGAATGAGCCATATTGGAATTAATTAATACATTTTAAAACGAATAATTTACAAATTGTACTGAATCCTACCCATATATATATTTATGTAATAAGAGTTTGAGTAACTTTGAATCATAATTTGTTTCTATATAGTTACATAGAAGCTCATTTAGAATCAATTTTTCATAGAATTGAAGATACAGAGTACTACATAAATGGAAAACAATGACTGCATAATATGTATAAGGAGAAGAGGATATCCAATCCATATATATATAGAACCTCAGAAGGGAATTTTCAATCCCCATGGGGGGATTCATTTCCATATAAATTGCCTTTTCACACGTTTAGTTAAAAATTAAGAAGAGAGGAAGAAAAAAAACAAAAAAATATATAGGATGAGAAAAGGGAGACATATTATGAAGAAACCGATAGGAAAAATGAAAAAGGTTTTTTTTTTCATTTTTTTGTTTTACTATGTTTTTTTTATTATTTCATTTCTGGCAATCAACGTTTTTGCTTAATAAAATGAATGAATGTATATTTATGTGTATGTATTTGAAGAATGATGATGATAATAGTATGTTTCAAGAAGGAAATAATATTATGATTATTCTCAAAATAATAAATGAGAATCAATTCCAACTAACGGTTTATTTACTCTACAGATGTATGTGGAACATAGACAAATTGATGCCTCTTTTACTTTTTATTTTTCTCCCTCCTCTTAAATTTGAGAAAATCCTCTCTAATAAGACAGGGGAAATAAAAAGACAGAGGATCATCAATAACTTTGTGAGTCTAAAAAGCAAACTATATACATCACCAATAAACCTTATTTTTTGTTTTTTTCTTATTACGTGTGTATTTTTTTTAAAGAACAGCAAAATAATTCCGAGTAAGTAAAGGATTTTTTTTTGTTTTCATTCTTTGACGATCAAATATGAAATAGCAAGCAATACTTCTTCTTTTTTATTTGACAATTGACTCTCTATTGCTGTATAGCTACATACATAAATATATATACAGGGTGTAAATTTAGTTCTGATACACTTTCCTAACTAGACCTCAGCAGTATTGGATAGGTCTTAAAAAACTTGAAAGACTGTTCCTAATAAAATTTGTCAGCTCTAGAAATGGTCCGTCTTGTATGGTAACAACTGGAATGATATAGTTACTAACTACGCCATTTCAGTTGCTGAAGTTTTATCATAACCTTTCTCAAAGAGACAAGATACCTGAAGTTTTAAGTTAAGTTTTAAGCTGTGGGTAGAACATATTATACTATCCATCCTTCATTATTTAAATTCTAACTAGGAGTGAAGAAAATAAAAAGATAACTAGGAAAAAAAGGACCGATTAATCAATATTTAGGACCGTTGAATGGAAATAAAGATAGGACCCATAATATAAAGACTGACGGGGGAGGGAAGACTAATTAGGAAATCAGTCTTAATAGCAATGTTGAGTAAAAATACCAAAGTCTGCAAAATTTGTAAAGAACTAAAATTTCACGATCAAGTGTACAAAGAATACGTCTGATGGGAGAAGAGGACTTTGGTAATGTCTATACTTCTAAAACCCAATCCGAAAAGTTTGTATTTAAGTGTTATTTTTATTGGCTTATTATTATTTTTTTTTTTTTTGCTTCCATTCTCATCTGACATCAACCCTCCCTCATAATTACAGGATATCGGAACATATTGAGGCCAGGGCATGTATTAAACTTGTGCCCTCAAAAACTAACTCAAATAACTAAGGCAAAGCATGAGCCAAGCTATATTATTAAGCTCTATTTGATAATTCAAAGCCAATCGAAGCGCGTTATTGTCTTCTTTATATTGAATTAAATATGAGTATTATACTTTTTGTAGTAGGATATGTCAAAATATCAAGTGATTATGTATTAATGCTTAAGATAAAAGTATACAAACGTTTCATTAATCTATATTGTATCAGAATTAAATGTACACCCGGTATGTATATACATACCACCACCACAACTACAACTACTAAAAATACTTATTTATATATAATAAATAAGTAAATAAATAAATGAAAAGAAATGCATTTTCCCGAATAAATAAAACAAATGATAATCAGAAAAAGTAAGAGCTTTTCACCTCAAGCCTTTTTTTTTTTTTTTTTTTTTTTTGCGAAAATACACAACACATACAAAACAGACGAAGAAAAGGGTAAATTAACTCAATTAATATCGATCTTTTTATCCTTGTGTAAATAATTCTTCAATAGAAATAACTTTTTGCCCCTCTTTGCAGACACACAAACCCTTAACCCCCTTTGTCAATTGACTTGTGATTATAACTTTAGTTGGTTATAAAACTCATTAATTATTATAATAATCCTCATTATTCCTTCAAAACTCATAATTATCAACATGTTTACATACTAATTGAAGAGGGAAGAAGATTTCTTGTTTGTAGTTTTTATTTTGTCAAAAGCCATGACGGGTTGTTTCAGAGCTGTACCGTATATTTTCTTTCAGTGATTATAATTATAGATAATGTATGTATGTAATTATAAGAAGAAAACTCAGTCAGTCAGTCACTCTGTCTGCCAGTTATAAAAAGTTTTTCCTAGGAATTACATTTTTATCATTAAAATTTAATTCAACTTTTTTTATTTACTCATGTTTATACCAACAAATAAAACTCTTAGAACTATCCTTGAGGAATTTCTAACATTAGTATGTCTTTTTTTTTTAAATGAATAGAAAATATTCCCAATTTTAAATTCTATTTATCTTAAATATATCCATAAGAAAGTTCGTGCCAACCCGATGTACTGTGCGAGCCATGAAATGTTTTCACTGCAAGACTATGTCCCAAACAAACTACTGATTGCAAAAAATGAGAATAGTGGATCAAAAACTTGCATTTAAGCATATTTTTGTGCTATTTAAGCGGCTTAAGCCGTAGTTTGTCCATAAAGGATGTCTCGAGGTGAGTTTATGTAAATAATTTAGTAGAGGCTATAGTTTTTATCTATCATAAAATTTTAAGCAATTTAATTCATGAATATTTTTCAATAATTAATCAACTCTTTTTTTAGGCCTTTAACGACGTTCCATGTACATAAATAATAAATTTAATGTTGCAAGGTTTAAAAGATCCTTCCTTTAAACCTCTTATTTCTTTAATCTGAATTAAAGAGCCCTTACTGGACTGTCTATATGGATTAAATAAAGGTCCATCTCCTGTTTCATGACTCCTTTAGGAACGTGAAAGCATCTGGAGTCCTTCCTTCATCCATCACTACAGAGTGTGTCTATATATAAATATATATTCCTTCCATGTCACAGTGATGTTTTTAAAATCTCGTTTTGTTTTTCAGAAAATGAAAAACTTCATACATATATATTTGTACATTTATTTCGACGGGTCACGCAAGGAACCTTTCTATTGTCTGTCTAATACTTTTTTCCTTTTCTTTTTCAAAGATCGAATAATTGCTTCTTTTTCATATTGTGTGTGTGTTTGTAAGTAGGTTTTTAAGACAGGGGCTTCCTTTTTAAATAGGTAGGTAAAAAGATACGGAAACTTTTGCCCCCCCCCGCTTTCAAATAATATATATGAAGTATACATACAAAATGAATCAAATTATAACTTTGACCTTTTTTTTTTTTTTTTGTTTCTTTAGTAGAAGGTGGCTCAAATAATGCAATAATGGTTTTTTGAAAAGGGGGGGGGGGATATAGAGAACCAAAAAAACTTTTATACAACTATTATTTAATGTGGAATTTTATCATTTTAAAGTGTAAATAATGCTGAGGATATCCCTTTGAGAGAAAGAAATAACTCTATTATAAATTGCTTTCCCCACACAAGAACCCCAAAGTTTTATTTATTTATTTATTTTTTGTCAAAAAAAAAATTATCTTTTAAATATAGAGTCGTTTAAAAGTATTTTTTTTTTTTTTTTTTTTGTAAGGGGAGTGCGAGTCCAGAAGTGTGTTTTCTCATCTTAAGTACATAACTACTAAATGGGTATATAGTTATTCCCTCCCGATTTTTAATTTAAGTTAAAACTATACAGGGATATGACATTTTTGATAAATTATTATGATTATTTTGCATTTTTTCTTCTCTCCCTTTTTTTGGTTATATGTATAAACCATCCTATACATACCAACTGAATTACTGTCTTCCCGCCGCCACTCCTCCCATCTCCCCATTTTCTTTAATAAGAATTAATTAAGTATGCAAAATAAAGAGGAAAAATCAATATTCTCATTTTTTGTATATACAACCATAAATATGGGCCAAGAAATTGTTTAAGACATTAATTTATTCCCAAGTTTTTTTTCTTCTTCATTTTTAAAACATATCAATACAACCAACCATTTATTATAGGGTCTTTTATCTAACACAACTACTTTTTTCCCCTAATGATAAAAAGTAATTATTATAATTGAAGAAGGTGTTTTTAATTAGAAACTTTAAAAAAAAAGTTTCATTATTTGTTATAGCAAAAAAAAAAAAAGTGGTCGAAATCATTAATCAGATGGTTATTTTCTCTTCTCTTTCTTAGACTCTCTCCAACTGATTACTTATTACGGTTATGTAGAGTGCTGTAGTGTGTATTCCACTTATAATATGCAACTACTTATATACATAAGTGTGACTGTTTGTTCGCTGTCAAATACGTAATACCCAAGGAGCTTCAAAGTATGTACACACATAATAATATGTAATTGAATTGTCAATAAAGAAAAGAAGTTGTAGGCAGAGAAAAAGAAGAAATTATGTACATGAATGTTATATATAATGTATAAAACCATGATTTACTTTTTATTATTTCCCTGGCTCTTGGTTTTATCATCATCTCCCTACATACCTTTGTATAGGTTTGTTTATTTTTGTCATTATTAATTTTTATTTGAGATAAAGAATCAACAATAACAGGAATTGGGAGGGATTGCCTTCAGGGATAATAGACCTTATTTCTTTTTCTTGTTTTTTGTTTTTCATACTCTGCGAATGATGATTAATAATCATGTATGAACAAAGAACCTACAGTTGATTCACAAATCGCAACCAAACGGTCTCTAAAGCCAAACACTACAATATTGGAGTTGCACCAATTGGGTATAAATACACATTATAGTGCTCCATTAATCATAAGAAATATATTTAAGTCAATTTACATATCATATGTTATTACATAAATTTCCTTCTCTATGAGTAAGCGAAATTCGAACTCTTGCACATTGATTTCAGGGGAATCACTTCTCCTATGCACGTTGTCTACTAAGCAAAGTGTCGCTCTATTTTACTTTTTTTTTCTAAATGTAAATTCTAAGCTTTCAATCAATGGTTCTTAACCTCTTTACCTTTAAACATAATTTTATAATTTCAATAAAGCTACGGTTTTAATCAAAGGTATAAAATGAGGCTCAAATCATTTTAGAAATATATATATATTGAAACTTTTCCATACAATCTAGTTTGGCCTCTAATAATTAGGACTACGGTCGCTTTTTAAGTTTTATGGCACCATGAGTATCTACATCCCCTCATACAACTATTTATTAATGAACTAATTTGTGTTTTATGCATACGAATATATTCTTCATTCGTCCTGTCTCTTTCTAAACGTAAGACAAATATATATATATTCATTCATTTAATAGTAATAAATATATACCCTGTCCGTAGGTTTTTTATTTGCAAGCTTCATGAATAAATACGTTTTCTGTATCAATAACAAATAACAATTGTCACATTTAAAGTCAAACTGCACACAAGTCAAGTGCATCAAATTAAAGTAAGTAAATCATTCAAAACAAAGTATAGACTCTGTACAATGATATATTTAGGTAGGGCTTTTTTGATGTGGAACCTAATGTATGATGGGTGAATTTTGTCTTTTTATATCCTTACCTTTTATTTAGTTCAAAAAACTAACAAAATTTAAATACAAATCAATTTCCCTCCCTTTTGTCAATCAACATAATTTCGTTTTTATTTGTTATATACAGATGGAAAAAAGAGTAGAAATGATTGTCAAGATTAAATATCCACTGCTATTTCGTAACGAATAACGTTGGAGTACTACGTCTCCACTGTATAATATGTAAGTAAAACAGAATAAGTTTAAGAATAGGATAGTAGAAAAGTGATTTAGAGATAGTTAGAGAAGGAAATATCCTTGATCCATGATGATCCTCCAGCTACAAAGATATGGGTACCTCTCTTAAAGCAAAAGGAGATATAGTAGCTCAGTGTCGTTGGTGTGAAGGTAGCTCATTTATTATTAAAGACTTACCAATGTGCAGGTGGGCAAGAGTTATAAGGGATTTTTCTTCGATTTTTATTTGAAGCAGAGTTGCTATGTGCCGCTGCTGCTGACTCACCTAAAGGAATAAAGAGATAGAAAAAGAACAGAAATAGAGAAGGGGAAAATTTTAGATGTTAGTATTTTAAGATAAAGAGAGTTTGAAAGAGAGAAAAAAAAGACGTTTTAGCTTTAAAAATATAATAAGATACTATATATGTATGTAATTAATATATAACTCTAATAAGGAATTATTTAATTGTAATACTATATGGAATCCTAGGTTTTAGTTAAACTAATATGTACACTACAGTAGACTGTTCCATCATGGGTTTCATATTTTTTCCCCTCTACAAACACCTTTTCTGATGGACACAATCAAAGTACTGACTTTGGCTAAGTTTCTTTCAGCGTTACAAATAGGATATAATAAGTCAAAAATTGTACTTAATATATCTTTAACTATTCATAAAAGAAATATCGTGCACCTTATTGTTAGATACTTTAAGGGGTTTAAGATGTGCTATATAAAGTGCAGTTTCCCTCTTGTATGATACTCTTCTTTTTTGTTCAGCTACTATCCTTTCAACTAGGATTGCTTTTTGCGATGCTACATTTGATAAAAAAGGGGCACTACAAATCTTTGGCAACATTTTAGACCTTATAATATCTTGGAGACGGTAGAAGTAGTATTGTGTCGGATCTTATTTAGAACTAAGGACTTCAGTCCTGCATATCATTCCCAAAAACTTATGAAGCCGGGTCTTTGATGACGTCACTCAACTTTATTTATTCTTTGTTTAATCAGTTCTAGTAGTGGCAGTACTAAGGACAGGTCACAAGGACCAATAGGACACGTTCTAAGACTGAATAAATAAGAGCCGACACAACATTAGGTACAAGGGCTTAAAAATGGGCAATTTTGACCCAAAAATCCCCCTTCTTCATATTTGAATGGTATGTTAATGACCTAAGAAGTCGCAAACTTTGCCAAAGTCATTTTTTGATACCGATTCTAGGAGAAAAGCTATTTTTGCTGGAGACCCCAAATACGAGACATTATTATCAACATAGATATTGTAGTATGTACAGAACAAAGCATGCATAGCTTTTAATATTTGAAAGTAGCGCTTTTGCAAAGTAGTTGGTAGTTTAATACTTACATACTTATATGTAGGTATAATATAGGTAAGAGAGAGGAAGGAGAGGGAAAATAATAATAAAAATATCGGGAAAAAAGCACAACTAAGAGAGGAGAAGAAGAAGAAGAGAGGGGGAAAACGTAGGGAAAAAACCGATAATATAATTTTGTACATTTAAATAAATATATGTATACATAAGAAAAAAATAAATAAATAAACACATAAAATATGCTACTACTTATCAACTAAAAACAAAAACTAAAATGATTCATCAAATTATTATCTGCCAAAGTAACTTGTACAATATACAGATGTAATGGTTATGCATTCAACTTGTCAAATAAGGGGGGGGGGGAGAGAAAGAGAGAGAGAAATGCACTTTAATTACTATTCATAAGGATTATTATGGAAGAAAGGGGTAGTAGTAGATACATAGGAATGAATGAATGGATGTCTTAATCACTTAATCACCTTCCCTCATCCCACTTCTTTTGTGCATATGTACATAATATCTACAAATTGTTTTTGTTTTCCATTCCTTCATTTCCATTTCAAAATCTCAGGTACAATGTCATTTTGTAGGCTTTTTGATTTGCTAACAATATATTGTCAAATGAATGAGTTAAATTCACAAAGCTATTATTGAACCTATAGCGCTTGTCTTCAAAACACATTATTTATGAAATAATAAATTTATACCCAATTATGTAAAGATATGTCGTTACCGTTGGATCGGTCTGAAAAAACTTCATTACGATATATCAAGGCCTACTATAATGTGTCAATCCGAGGGCCGATCTTTTATGATAACAACTGCAATTAAAATATGACGTAGTTAATAATTACTAAGTTGTTCCTGCTCTAGAAGTTTTATCAAAACAGCATCAGACCGATAAAAAAAAGGGGGAAGAATGATTAGGAAATCAGTCATAGTACTGATCCAACACTATATGTCATAAATACAAATGCTCTCTTGGTAAGTGATATCTATTAATGGACTATTGTAGTTGTCAATGAACCTGGAGGAATGATATTTATCTCATCTTAAGATGTGATTGGTCCCATTACTAGTTATAGGAATACAATTGAATTTGACATTGCTTAGATTATAATTCATTTCTCAAATGCATGAATGTGCAAATCATACTCTAATTTAAGTTATTCAAAAATGGATAATATTTGATTAATTAATTATTAATATTTTTTTATTACTTTGGTCTTGTATAAAAAAAATAATTTTTGAGTATGACAACCAATTTAGTCCTTTATACTTACCCATGTATGTAATATTATAATTTATCAACACATATTTGACGTTTAACGTTGCTGGCAAACATACAAATACTTTGTAAATAGACGACGCTACAAATATAATTTTTTTGTAACTATTTATGATTTTAATTCAGCTATTCCATGGTGTATTATTAACGATTGGAAAGTTAGTTATTTTGATGACATATTACATTTTGCCTCTTAGAATAAAAAATCCTATTTGGGTATTTCAAAATTGTTTATTGTCTTACAAAAAATGAGGCACTAAATTTAGATTATAGTTGGTATATAAGATTTGCCAGATAATATATTGATACATTCATAAAAGTCATGGAGATAATGAAATTATATTACAAATACTTTGAAAGATATGGTGAGCATAAATACAGTAGTGACAACTTTATTTTGAAGTTTGAACCTGATAAGATCATTTGTAATAGATTCATCTATTTTGTAAAGGAATTATTTAAAAATAATAAATACGAAAACAAAAGGAACACCACCGGGAGAGTCACTCAATGAGCAATTGAAAAAACTATAAAATATTGTAATATTAAGGGAAACAACAAATGGTTTGTTTTCTAACTGTATGATCTGTGATTGAATGAGTGGTTGAGTTTCTCAACCATTTACGCATATTATATCAGTTGAGAAGTATACAAATAAATGATATGGAAATAGAGGAAATTAAGAAATGAAAGAGAAGCTTTTTCTTTTGTAGAGTTGAGAAAAAAATTGTCAAAGTGTCAGTTTTTTCATTAAATGTACGCTGAACATAATATGAGTATCAAACGATAACTAAATGGGTTATACTACAACATAATATATATTGTATATGTACAGATATGGAATCAAACCAAATACATGTACGTACGTATATTTGTGATATAAGTAATGAGTAATGAAGCTTTTCTTAGACTACAAACGTACACATATGTGTTTTCAATAATGAGTAATATTGTTTAGTTAATTCAAGACACGTACATCATTCATATGTAGAAAAAGACGATTTCTTCAATGTCAAAATGATAAGGATTTCATCTCTTTCCACTCTATGTATAAAGGTTCTTTCTGTATTAACAACCCTATACTTACTTACTTATGTTATTTTATTTTTTTAAAGAAGACATGTATGTTCATACTTTATTTATATGATTTAAAAAAAAAAGATAAGACGACTTTCCCCTATTTTGATAATAATTTATGTTCAATATAATATGCAAATGTTTTATTATTTTTTCTTCTTTTAGTGTGAGTTTTTTTCTCTTCCCCCCCCCCCTCAAAGGTCACTTCCCTTCCATCTATCTTTTATAATATAAACCATATATGTATTTACAATGTACATATATGGTATATAAACCATTTAACCCCTTGAGAGAGTTAAAGTAATCATAATGTGAATTTTATTTTAAACAAATATTACTTAAAAGGATAGAAAAAATACGTTATATCAAAATATTTTCTCATCTCTTAAAAGGACGGAGGAAGCGTAGCTGTGGGGGAGGTCACAAATATGTGTCTCTTTATACATGTCAGATGCGTCCGCATGATTATATTTGGTTGATTTCTGGAATTTTTTGGAAAATAACTTCAATCATTTAATTTTTTGGAGAAAAATTTCAAAAATCCATACCTATTCACAGATCATTAATTTTTTTGGGAAAAAATTGCTAAAATTAAATCTCAAATGTAAAAAATTGGAGAAATAAAATTCAAAACTCTATAGCTTTTCTCAAAAAATTAAATTGTTTGGAGAAAAAAAATCAAAAATCCAGAACTGTTTAGAAAAAATGAAATTATTTATAATAAAAAATATATAATTAAATTTCAAATATAACATTTCTTTTTTAAAAAAATCCTTAATTTGAGGGAGGGGGGCTAAAGCACCTCCAGCCCTCCACCTGCGGGCGCCTTTGCATGTGTGCCTATTCATTAGGCACTTGGTTATTATTTAGTCACATCACCTACCTAGAAGAACTCCTCGATCTCTTTCTTCGCCTGTTTTCTTATACTTTTCCTCCAAGAAGAATAAGGTTTTTTTTTTTCTTCTTCTCCCTTCACATTTTACTCAATTTTTTTTCGATAATAATAATAATAAAAACAATAAAAACCGATAAAATAACCTCTTTTTTTTCTACTTCTTCGTTTCTCTCCCTTTCTCCCTCTGTGTTAGAATTTTTTTTCAAACTCTTTTTTAGTTCTACATATAGGTAGGTATAATCTATAGAAAAAAGGTGGTTTGAGAAATACTACAAATAAAATAATAAAATAAATAGGGAATAAAAGATAAAAAATCACACTGTACACACATAAAAAGTCAGTTTTGTATTCTATGTGTCTAAATAAGGGGTACATTTTATGTAAATAGGATTATACCCCCCCCACCTTCCTAATTGACTATTTCCTTTAACATACTAATTCATGTAAAAACAATCCTTGTTTGGTCATCATATGGTTCACATTAATGCAATGCAACCACCCTAGCAGATTAATTTCCTCCATTGCATGATTACTATTTAGAAAAAGAAAAAAAAAGCCTGAGGTTACACATCCTTCCCCTTCTACTTATTGTGGGTATATAATCTATAGTTGACCTTTCTTTTGTGGCTTTAAATACAGAACATACTTACTCCTGACAAATCAAGCAAAACCAAAGGGTTTGATACAAAAGAAAGAATATTATAAACTTAAAATTAAAAAAATGTGTGTTGACAAGTTGTTTTTTTCATACTTATTAGTGGGGTATATGGAACGAAGGACTTGGATTTTTAAAGGTCTTCCGGTTGTAACGACAACAACAACAAAGCAGACATTTTTTTTTTTTTTTGTAAAAAAAAAAATGTGGATAAAAACATAAAAAAACGAACAAAATTAAATAAATGGAAGAGGACCAAAAAAAAAAAAATATTTATATATATGGAGAGACATGCTTGCTTTTGAAAGGACATGCAGATGAGACTTTAAAAACCATACATTGTAGCTTATTATAATTGTTATTAGTAAAAGAGGCAGATGCTACAAAAGGGGAGTTATAGCATGTACATACACAAACAGAAGGAAACAAGCAAAAAAATGCTTTCCCCACCTCTCTCCGCACGAGGCGAAAATGAGGTGTTTTTTTTTTTTTCAGCGACGAATTAGAAGCCTTTCTTTCTCTGCTAACACAAGACTTTTATTTTTTGTAGGAGGGAAAGAAAAAAATGATGATTCTGTTTGTATATGTACCTATATATCGCTTCTTTCTTTTGACTCTGTAGCATCTTCTGTAAAAAAAAAAGAAGCAAAAACCAACAACATAAAAACAAACGGAATTTGTCTTACAACTTGAGTAATAAGTAGTAATAATATTGTATAAACTATTTGCAAAAAGATTAAGGTAATATTTACGTTGATGATGCAATTTTGTTGTAAACTCACCTGATCTCCCTCGCTCCTTTTCCGTAGCCGACTGTTGCATGACTGGAAAAACAAAACAAAGAAATTCATTAGATTTATAGCAAAATCAAGTCAAAGTACACACATGGATCAAAGACATAGTACATATATAGACTCTAAAAAGGAAGACAGGGGGGGGGAATGCGTATATCGATATAACAATAAAACTTCATTTTCATCGGAATTCGAAGATTCCAATATCCCATGCATAAAGAAAAAAACTGCGTTGGGTTATCAGTTTTTTTTCTTTCTTCTCTTTTTCTTCTTCCCTTCTCACGAATAGTAACTGCTACTGCAACAATCGTTTTGTGAAGAGAGAGGAGAAAGCACCGTCACTTACGGTAAAAATAGATTTTTTCGACGCTTATGAGGAGTTTCCCCAGAAAACTACATACATATATTTTATAGGAAAAACGGAAAACAATATTAACAGAGTGTATTTTTTATTTTTGAATGACTGAACTTATTGTTATTATTTGAAAAATGTATAACTGTAATAGACCAACCTTGACCCTTTTTCATGTGAAAAAAATAAAATAGATTTCCTTCCTATGACATTTCTTATACTATACATATATTATTTCTTATTATTATCGAATTGACAACTTGTTGGTAGTAGAGTCCTTTCAATTGTGGACTCCATAACACAAAAAATAATATAATCATAAGAAAAATGACCTTTATGCGATATTCACCATAAAAAACAAAACAAATAACATCCATGACATTATCATCTCTACCTTCAAATCAAACCACATTTGTATGTACATTTATTAATCATACAACCATTCT
Organism: Lepeophtheirus salmonis; assembly: GCF_016086655.4. Taxonomy (NCBI): domain Eukaryota; kingdom Metazoa; phylum Arthropoda; class Copepoda; order Siphonostomatoida; family Caligidae; genus Lepeophtheirus; species Lepeophtheirus salmonis. Next base: position 22,926,245 of record NC_052143.2, read on the forward strand.
CCATAATAGAATGAGAGGGCAAGGGGGGGATTGTTTTTTCTAAGAATAAAACCGTATTCTAATTTGAAAAGTGATGTTCCAAATCAATGTATTTTTAAGGTAAATATTGCCCAGAAATGGTATTGAAATAGTTATTAGTACTATTCAACAAAAAAAAACTACTTTTATTTATTGCTCAAGAACTTTTAGTTCTTTTCTATCATTCTCCAATTCTTCACAAAAAAACTATAATACACAGATTCAAGTTCTTTTCGCTATTTTAAAACTCAAAGCTTTTTGTTGAAAATAGGTATACATCAGTGGTCGGGGAATAGGGGTAAATTACCCCAAATGGGGCTTAATAGGAATAATACTTCCTACTGTTAAATGAAATAAACAAGATGCCATTATAGGGGCGTCCACAGGAGGTGGGCTGGTAGAGCTGTAGCCCCCCTAAAAAAATTATATTTTTTGCTTTTTACATTACTTTTTTTTATGGTACAGATGAGACAACTTGATGGGAAATTAGCGGTATAAATTAAATTTTTGTGAATAGCTTTGGATTTTGAAATTTTTTCTGCAAAATTTATTTTTCGAAAAAATGTAATGTTTCTGTGAATAGCTATGGAATTTTGAAACTTTTAAAAAAAAAATTTAATATTTGATTTTTTTTTTTTTTTTTGAAAAAATTGCTAAAACCAAGCCCCCTCCCCTCAAAATAGTCTTGCGCACTATTTTATTTCAAGTTCCTTTAGGGACAACGCTAAAAAAAGTTGCTCGACCTCTGGTGTAAATGATATGAATAGTTATATTTTAAAGTCCAATTTTGCATTTTATTTTAGTTTTTAGCCTACAAGGAGATCATTTCCTACGTCTATACATACATTATAGTCCTAATAGAAGTATAAGGAGACTAAATATCTACCCATATACATAGGTATAGGTATATCCTGACGCTATTGGAATATCGATATTTAATATGAAGAAAAATCCCAACAATAAAATTTCCATTGATGTACGTACGTAGCTCTAGGTTTAACCTTTTATATAGATAAATACATATAAAAGTATGACCATAGAAAATAATGATAAAAGTATTTAGAGATGGATCCTTCGAGTGACTTTAAGGACGTCCTCCCCGATGAAGAGGGGGGAAAAGCAGTAGAAAATACAAGCAAATAACTTTTCTTCATTTCTTCTCTCTCTCTTTTGACTGCTTCTTTCTCGCACCCAAAAAAAGAAGTAGAAGCTTGCTTATATGTAAGGAAGGATGACTTTCTTTGAAGGCAAAGTGAAGGGGGGACAAGAAAGAAAGAAAAGGCAATATTTATTTATACCTAAATAGAAATGACGACGTTTCTTTTCGTCGTCGACGCTTTATGTAATCATCAAAATAGTAATGAGGATGATGAAGATATACTTTCAAGAAAGCAAGTAAGTTCGTTGGTGGGTTGTACATATAACAATGTAAGAACAACATCTTATATATATGTGATGTATATAAGATGTGGAGGCAAGCAAAAGCAACAAGAAGGGAAAAAATAAATCGCGGAATTTAATAAGAGAGACAAATATTTTTTAATAGAACTTTCGTTTATATCTCTGATGCCTGAAGGCACACTTGAACAATAACAACAAATAATGATAAGGAGAGCACGAACAACCATTCTTCGTCCTCTACACGAAAGAATCTTTGTTATTATTAATAATAATAATAAAAATTATTATTAATTTTTACTTATTATTTATTAAATATGAAATTGTATGGAATTTTCATACGTTGTCAGTTATATTTAAGCACAAATATAAGATCAAAGGCATGTCAAATCTACTTTGCTACTTTTGCTCCACATACATAAACAGGAGCAGATGACCATTTGCAGTAGTCACAATATATACATTCAAATACACCACACACACACAAGAGAGAGAGAGTCATGCTTTTGATTTGATTTTTTGTTATTTTTTTGCGTGTTGTTGTCAATTCATTTAATATCCATACATTGTAGATAGATAGGTATATATGACTAAGACCCCTTCTTTCTCTCTTTCTGTCTGTTTCTACTGACACGAATGGATTTAAAAATAAAATAATTTTGTTCCTTAAAGCACATTATACATAGACAAGAAATGTATAAGTAAAACGTCTTAAAAGCTTCAAGACAAGGAATAAAAAGTTGTTTACTGCACAATAACAATACAAAAACCAAAAAAAAAACAAGAGAAAAAAGTAATGAGAAAAATGGATACGAATGGAGATTAAAAGCCCCTTTTATGTATGTAAGTACGTCAATCCCAGGTGTCTGACCCATGCCTTATTTTTCCTTCTCTTTTGTAGAGTCTGGCATTCCATTATTCTTTATATATATATACGTATATACCTAGACAATTACTCATTCCTTCTAATTACACTTATCCATAGATTGGTTATATGTTATATATATGGGAAGTATGAACAAGATTTACAGACTCTGAATATGAAAATAAAAAACTTAAACATTCACAATTTTTTTTGATAATATATAAAATACACAAGAGAAAACGAAAGGGGGGAATCAGATCAATCTTAATAGATTAAATAGAAAGTCTCCTTCATTGATATGTTATATATATCTAAGGATACAGACATACTATATGATATGACAAGATTCCATCAAGAAAAGACGTCCTTATTTATATGTTCGTACAAGGAGAAGGGGTGAGAGTTCAATACATAATTATTTATGAATATTGTAGATATACAATGCTCATAAACATATATTTATTTTTAAAAAAAATTCCCTCCTCTAAAATAATAAATAAATAAAAAACTTGGCAAATGATTTCTTCATTTTTTTTTATCTCTTATTTCAGACGTGGTGTTGGAGCTCTGTTTGTACATGTTATTTAAGCTTCATATTTTTTTATATTATCAATAGAGCCCCAATTATACAAATAGTAGTTTAATTATTTATTTATAAGATATATTATCAAATGTATCTAAAGAAGCACGCATTTTTGTAGATGTATGTATTTAAAAATATAGATATATGTCTCCTATGTGTGTGTTTTGAGATGTATTTTGTATGGTGAGCAAACAAAACAGAGCACAAAAAAAAAGTTGTCCAGTTATAGGATAACTTTTATTATTATTGTTATTTTTTTAGGAGGGATGTGATTTTAATCAATCTTCAAAAATATAAATACATATATATAAAAGGCACTCACCATATCTATATATTGATTAATTAATTCAATGATCAGGTGTGTAGTTTTTGATTAAAAAACCATGGTAAAACACATCTACAGAAGATGAAAAAGAAAGGGATAGAAAGATAAGAGAGAGAGAGAGACGATCGAACCAGGAGTAGCAACAAATGTACCTAAAGAGTTTTTTATGTAAATGTCCAAAAAAATGTAAATAAATAAATATGGTGTCTTTATGGGCAGGAGGTGAAGGGTAGTACATATGCACAATTCCTACAAGGCGAAGAGCCTTTTAAAAAATCATTATGTTTGATACCCCTTTCTAACAAAAACATTACATATGTATACATAAGAAATGTTTAATCTGTTCCTTAGCCATCAAAATTGATGATGTAAAAGCCAATATTTTATGTACAATGTACATTCATAACTTCTTTTGATGTAATGGCAACACGCAACACTACATCAATTACAGTCCATTTAACATTTATTTTTCCCCTGAGCAAACAAATAATATTAAAACACCTTTTCTGATGAGGATTTTTTTTTTTTTTTTGTTGTTGAAATGTTGCTTCCTTGCTTTTATGATTCTTCATTTCCTCCTACTCTCCATAAAAAGCTGTTAATTACAGTATCCAATGATATATACCATATAGGTTTACTCTATGAGGAACTACATAGCATAAGTCGTTTAAGAAATAAAGAGGCCCCATTATTCCGATAAAGGTATTTTATATGTAAATTAATGCAATATGTAATTTATATCATATCGGTTATTTAAATGTGATTTCATAAATGTATGTATTTATATATTATTCAAATGATATAAGATAAGAAGAAATAAAAACTCGATACTTTTCACACTCTTTTAAAGAAAATTAATATAGCTGAGTTTGATTGTGCAGTGTGCTAGGTAAAATATTAGACGTCTTTATTGTTATATTTTTTTTAAATTCATTTCCTTTGGCTACTACTATGACCTCCAACCTAGGCCGTCAGTACTTCTTAATGAAGGACCCAGAGATAGCCACACACTCCTATTCAACGGAGACCCTCCAAATTTCGGTAAGGGATAGCACATGCTCTCTTCTCGACTACACTCTAAATGGAATACTTGAGGGCAGACAAACTGTGGAGTAGGATGGCCAAATTTACACATTATTCTTTAATCAAGTCAACAATTTGTACCCTTTCTTTGCACGGTTGACCTTAGTTGCTGCAGAAAGCAGTTGCATATCGGCAGACGTAAAAGGGCTTCCCAAAATCCTTTGCATACCTCTTCACAGTCCAATCACTCATATTAAGAGGAATTACATTCTGATTCATGGAGTTGGCCGAACATCTGGTGATAGCAGTTCTCAGTCCCCGATTTTCCAGCTTCTACCACTGCCAGAGACCTCTCAAAGCTCTAACATGAAGCTACCATGTTTTTCTCTTGTAAATAAGACTCTGAGAGCACCCTATGACCTTCATGATCTTCTCGAGACTCACTTAGCTGTAGAGTGAATCAAACACACTTACCAACTGTTGATTTTTGAAAGTTTATATAAATATTGTTAAATTACCGGAATAACCCTTACTTTTAATAAAGCACCTTAATATACATTTTAAAATATTCATCCTAAAGTAATCCAGATTTATTTAAATTAAAGTCCACCATTTTACCTCAAACACACACTATGTAAGTTGGTTCATTTTTACTCACACCAACAAATGTAATTTTGTCTCAATAGACCTCATTAGATATCATTCTAATAAAAAGACGTGAAAGAACACAAGAAACCATTTTTATCATTCATTGGATCCACAACCACGCAAAGAAACAGAACGGAGTTATAGAAATAAAATACCCTCGCGGAACATAAAATTTTATGTTAATGATGTAATATTCAATTGAGTGGATGTAGCAATAATATTATACAAGTAATATTGCTATTGTGTCTTGTATAAATAATTTCACTCCCTTCCCCCCCCCCCCCAAAAAAAAATATATACATATATAAAAATTCAATAGTTTTGGCCTTTCTTTATGTATGTATGTTTGGTATAAATGAAGCCTTAAAACAACCAATCCTGGTAGTAGGTTGATTGATTATATGTGTAGGTATAAACTGACTGAATGAGTTGTCTTATTAATAATTCTCTTTATGTGCAGAATATTGAAAAAGTTACATTTTTTTTTCTCTTCATATAATATGTGTGTATATAGCTCCTTGTTTCTTATTCAAACATTCAAAGAATTACTCAAAAGGTTCAAAAAAAATATAAATATATATAAAGTAGTACTTGTTAGATATTCTACATAATATAATATGATGTAATTAGAATGGTAAACACACACACACACAAAAAGAGTTCACCATATCATGTTAGTACATAATTCCTGATACTGAATTCAATAGCATTAAATCAAAGGGATTATATTTTTCTTCTATGGTTTTTAAATTCATAATGATGAAGGATGATTTCGTAAGAAAGAAAAGGGATGATGTCGAAATTCAATAAAAGTTCATATATCTATATATGGTATTGCGTCAATCCTTACTCGACTGTCTAAACCAATATTCCAATATTGGTTGCATAAAAGAGCAAAATGGGCAACCCGGAAACGTAAAAGAAGAAGAAGTTTGTAGCAGTAGTAGAAGAAGAAGAAGGGGCGAGAGTATCCAATAATATCGTATATTGGATATTAGATTTTATTATTTTTATTGTTATAAATATAGAATATGCGAAGTTCAAGGAAAACATTGAGTATGTGTACCATAGAGTTCACTGACAGTAGAGCAAGAAGTAGTTTCTACGCAAAACACGAAAAAAACAAATCCAAGAAGAAGAAAATAAAAGCATCCCCTTTTTTAACCCATATTTAGAGAACCTTTTCCAAACTTGGTCACACATCAGTTATAAAGGATGAATAACCAATAATAATAAAGGAAAAATAATATTATAATTAATCCAGAGAGCAGCTCTTAATTAAAATCCAGTTAAAAGTTCTAAAGGAAGGAGCTATGTAAAAAGTAGAAGAAGGAAGGGGGTACCCCCTCCCTTAGCCCCTTTTTATCCCTCTCCTCTCATAATATGTAGATGGACAGATTGATTGCATGGTGGATATCTATCTATATATCTATTTTTGCTATTTGTATACATAATTAATAATATTAGACACCACACGTCAATGCAAGATGTTTGACAGTGGTTGGTTCGTAGTTATATATATATGAATATGGGATAATACCTATCCCATAGCTGAAGCAATAATATGCAAATAAGCATAAAAATATTCTTCAGGATATTATAATATTATATTATATTATGTTATATTATGAGTGGTAGTCTTTTATATCAATATCCATATATTTAAACCCTCCCAAGTGAGTATTATGGGTTAGTTTAATGCAGTTGAGAATATTAGTTATGTAGATGATACTATTACGTAATAGTAGTTTGGCAATTGAGTTTGACTGCCCAACAAAGAATTTTGCTCATCGTTTTGCTACGTCGGTCTTGATAGCTTATACTTGAAAACATATAAAAAAAAATTAAAAATGCCCTGAATTATTTGATATTAATATGAATGTACTTCTTCGCCTAGCTAGTCCAGTGAGAACATGTTGCAAATTGATTGTTGGGTGGAACTCGAAAAAAATAACTGGACTTTACACAAAGTAGATAACTTTCACATAATTACTTTAACTCGCCCAAGATATTTTTTTCCATGAAAAAGTCAACTTTACAAGAACGGGGATTATAATAAAAACAAATTGAAACACTCGATATTATGATAAGCCAATTTTTAGTATGAAAAGTGCAGTACAAAACTCCATGCAGAAGCTCATTTTTTATTAAAAGAAGAGTTAATATATTGGGAAGGAGAAACGGGATGGAATGTTGGGAGGAATTTCTCAAAAAGTTGAGCTCGAACGAATTTGAAATTTTTTATATTGTCCTAACAAGAACTCGTAAATTTTGAACTGAATCCAAACCTACTCATATGCATTAGAACTCTGTATATACATCTTGAGATACGAGATGAATCCTGAGAAAATAAATGCATTGAAATAGGAGGCTTTTGTAGATACGAGCTGGTCAAGAGTTGGAAGCAGGTCGAGTGAGCTGCATCAAGTTTAATTTGTAAAAGTAATTTCATAAGGGATAAATTGCTTTGACTTACGAACTCGTATGTCAGGGTATTACTGTATATCTACATATACTAGATAAAGAAATGAAAATATTGAGATGAAATATTGTAAAATGTGTGTTATTATCAAAGAGTAGCTAACGGATCACACACGCATAATTATCATTATCATAGCAGGTGAAGATGGCGATAATAATAAAAATATAATATAAAAATCATGTACATACATACATACGTATGGAGAGAACCTCACAAAATATATGTACACATAAAAAGCAGGTGTGTGGATGAACATAGAAGCAAACTCAACTCTAGTCAGTGAAAAATATCCTCTGCAAAACATCAGCTCGAAATATTGTATGTACGTACAATATCCTTTAGTGGGTTGATAACACTAATGGTTCATGGCTAAAAAAGGATATGCCTGACTCAATCTTACAAGCATTTAAATTCATACATTTTATGTATGTAATCAATTGAAAGGCGTGGAGAGTCAGGAATATTTAAATTTTAAATATATATATTTTTTTTTTACATTATTATAATGTACATACATACATATATGCCTGTAGTATGTATTCGTGACACACCTTGTTTAAAATGATAAAAATAATTTGTTAAAGTTTCTATGACATATAAATGTTAAATAAATCAAAAAAACAGGGGATTTATTGACATTTTCTCTTACATAGTTTTTGTTCAATAAAAAAGTCTAGCTATAGTTTTGTTTGTTTATTTACTTGTCTGAATGCCTTCATAATACATAAAACCCTTCTTATATCTAAATACATGGTTAAAAAACCATAGAGTATTAGAGATAAATGAATGACACCTCACTATATATAATATAAGCAGTATATTATATATTGCAGGTGCCTGAACGCAGGTCAGAAAAGGATCGCAGACATGAAAAGAGGGATATTCCCTCTTCTCCAAAGTCTACACAGTATACTCTTATACGCATGTATGTGTTTGATGACAGATGTTTGAATTCTCCCCAGGGTTCAAAAGAGGGATAGAAGCATAGTAGAAGTAATAATAAAAATAAGACAAGTCTGAATGTACTCGCAGGTGCGTTTGCTCCAACCACCACGGAGTGCAGCAAAAGCATCTCTCTCTCTTTCTTCCCTGTCATGGACTTTTTCCCCCTGGACTCTATGTACCATATATGTATATATTAAGTAGTACATAGCTTTTCCATGTGTTCTTGGGGGTTTAATGGTTCATAATTTGCTTTATTTGTTTTTAAATATTGGAGATTTGTGATGTTTTAGTATTTATAAATTATATAACACATGTGATGAAACGCAAAAGGACAAAAATGTCCCTAAAAAAATATTAAAAGTCGTAATATTAGATCAAATTTCGAAAAAACCACAAGGTATATAAAAAATAAGAGCACACTTTTTTTTTTTTTAAATCCTTGCTTACTAATTTGACGGTCTGTTTTGTGGATAATTTAAGTTTAAATGCGACGATGACTCTAATATTTAATTCATATTTCTTTAATTGACTCTTTAATTATCATATATAATATAAGACTAATAAGTATGGAGCAATAATCAAAGAGTATGGATCTGTCGTAGGATGCACAGCATTGATGGTAAACTATGACCACACTTTTAAATTGAATTCCTCACTTAAGGACAAGGATGAATAATATATTCAATTTCAACATTTGACAATATTTTATCTAAATATTGTCATTTCGACATACGAGCTCGTAAGTCAAAGCAAATTATCCCTTATGAAATTACTTTTACAAATTAAACTTGATGCGGCTCACTCGGCCTGCTGCCAACTCTTGACCAGCTTGTATCTACAAAAGCCTCATATTTCAATGTATTTGTTTTCACAGGATTCATCTCATATCTAAAGATATGCTTATAAGTAGTGCTGGATTCGGTTTTAAATTTACGAGTTCCGTAGAATTATTTATTCTCGATTTATTATTCTCTATTCAAAAAAAGTTGTATGGTTTTACTTAGAATGCCTTGACTCTACACCCCTATTTTGACGGGTAAACAATTATCCACTTCTAAAAAAAAGTCTGAGTGTCTCTAACATGGATAAAAAAAGCAACGGAAGGAGAGAGAAAATTGAAATTCATGTCTTTTATCAAAAATGTGTTGTTTTGGAAGGATTCCTCCTTCCCTTTCACTCTTATGAACATGTTTTTTTTTTTTCATCTGCCGGTCACCAGCTGCAAAAGAGGGGGGAGAAGGAACGCAAACACTACTATGGTTAGTTGTAGTACATGGAGTGGTTCCTCACTCCTTGTTTTTTTTCATTTCATTTTATTTTCTCCTAATTTCATTTTTATTTACTTCATCATCAAAGAAAAACTTTGATTTCCCTCCTCAAAACACCCATCAGATGCATAAAAACATAACCAATCAGACCCAATATCAAGGAAGGGTCGCCCTTATACATAATGTGTATATGTAGGCGGACTCCATCTTAGTAAAACGCAACACAAAAGGATCAATACCTTTAAAGCATTGATTTTTATTATTCATCACTCATATATTTGTTGCTCCCACCGTGGTAATTTATTTATTGATTCATTTTATCCCTTTACCCAGGAAAAAAAAAGAAATGATTTTAAAAATAAGACTTTTTCTTTCATGAAAAATCTTAGAAAATAAAATATCCAAAAAACTGTCCGGCTCAGATGATTAAAATGAAGGGAATTAATCCTTTTATTAAAAAAAAAAAAATAATTAAAGTTGGAATGAATCACTATAAGTACATACATTGACTGGGTATGTGGGAGATACCTATATGTAAATGTTTGAACATCGTTGCTCTGAGTAGTCGACAGGGAAAGAAAAAAAACTTTGTGAAAAGTTGTTGTCATATTAATAGGTAGATGTAGAATATCAGGAGGTAGATGTAGAATATCAGGAGATAGATGGATACTATTGTGAATGTCTGTACATACATATATATAATATATATGAAACTCTTGACATGCGCAATTGCAATTACTTTAATTAAAAAGTATGAAATTATAGTATCAAGGTAAAAATTGAATAATAATTTTTTTTTCTTAATAAAAAAAGACGAAAACTAATAGAAAAAAATATACATATTAAATTGGGGAAATAATATTTTTTTTTTTTTTTTCTAAATTAAAGAACTTAATAGGATTTTAAAAACCAATATTCCAATTTTTCCTAATCTAAAACTTTGAAGGACTTTCTTTCGTTACGGACTATAGATTTCAAGAAAAAGATGAAAAAAAATACATACATACGTATAATTTTCTTATAAATATCTACTATGTATCTCTTGGGAATGAGTAAATGGACGTTCAATAAATAAATAAATAAAACTTTAATTAATTATAACGATTTTTACAGTTAGTTAGTTTTCTTAGACTTGGGTGACCCTTTTCTCGAGCTTGAAAGCAATTCAATATATATGTATGTATAGAACATCAAATACATAGATGGGGATATTTATGGTGCAGGCTATTTGCTTCATATGAATGCTATACTTCTATTATTACAAATGGAATAAAAAGGCCTAAATGAGATGCTAAATTTGAAATTAGAAAGCATCGACGACTTTGTCTTTTCTTTCCCCTTTGCTTCTTCTTTCATATATACGCTAGCTCTCTACTCTTGCGATCATGTATGTTTGTATTACATTATTATAAGGACTATAAGCCGCACTTTCCCCACACTCGCTAATTTTTTTTTTTTTTTTTTTTTTGCAAAAACACACACAATCATAATATTAAGTGTAAAAAAAGAAAAAGCGCAAAAAGGTTATGTATGTATGATATAAGAAAGTAACCAAAAAAATAATATTCATATTATGGTTATGTATGATGTTACTGACTGAGTCTAAATATATATAATCTATGTAGATTCTATGGACATTTATAAATATTTTTAAAATATTAGGATTTGTTTTCCAAATCTCTCTTACCCGCTAAACGAAGAGCTGACATGCGTTGAAATTCTGGCTCAGATAACCATTTTTGCATTCTTCTAAATGTTTCCCGCCCAGATTTGAGTTTAGACCAGGGTTTAGGATTTCTGAGTAAATCCGAGAGCGTTCCCTGTGATCTACAAAGAACTCTTTGCGCGAAAATAGCTTGTGGAATAGAGTAGCGCTTCAATTCAGCTGAGATTCTCTGTGCCAAGTCTTTGGTGTTGATTTCCTCTGTCTCTCCGGAAGCATTTGAGGAAGAGGAGGAGGAGGAATGCGAATTGCTGTTGGATGCTGATGCGGATGGTGCAGCAGGATTTGTTGATGAATTATTATTGTTATGTGAGGGTGGGCTAGTTTTGAGATTCGACATCATTATGTTCGCATTACTTGAAGGGCCATCGGGATGGGAATTGGGCATGGGTACAGGGGTGATGATAGCATGATTACTAGTAGGTGGAGGCGGACTCAGGTCTCGAAGACCAGAGCTAAGGGCAGATCCACCAGGGGATGTGTGAGGAGAAAGAGCTCCAGGACTCACCATGCCATTTAAACCAGGATTCGCGGTGGACGAAAGATGTGGCGAGTACATGTTTTGAGTGGCATGAGAGGGTGGGGAATGGTCCAAGGATGAAGGGCTGAGATCTTGAGGGGAAGGATGTCTTCCTGTGTCATAGTAATGTGAAGGAGAGAGGGGCTCTCGCTTTGAGTGTGTCAGACCCCCGTTTTGTGAATATTCTGGATTGCTTCCACCATCCGGAGAGAGAGCACCTGGACTATGATGACCCATAGTGCCCATGGAATGAAAGTGAGAATGGGGAGGGGGACTCATGCCAATAGGGGGTAACTTTGTGTCATAAGAGTGATATGGGGATCCCAAAGAGGACAAATGAGCATGATTTTGCATTACAAAGGGGTTCACATTATTGTTGCCTTGAACTCCATTCCCACTAGCAGAGGAGCCACCTGGAGAGTAGGCTTGAAATTTATCTTGCATAGAAGGGATACTAGAAATTGGGGGTAAGGGTTGAAGAGGTGTGAGAGTTGCGTAGGATGAAGCAGATCCGTAGCATGACTGAGATGGAGGTGATCCCCCTCGACCAAGGTGATGAGGGCCACCATAGCTTCCGGATTCCATGGAACGATGGAAATCTGAGGCGTCGATCATATTGGATTCAGAAGATCCGACCGTAACCGTAATGGTTCCGTCTTCTTCTATTAAGGTAGGAGTTTCTTCTTCGTGCTGGGCGGCGTTAGATGCGGTAGCGGCGACTACAGAGGAGGGAGCAGAGAGAGATGCAGAGTGAGATGATTTGTTGGGTTGAGTCGATGATGATGCTGAGGATGAGGCAATAATTTGAGCGAGTGAAGACGACGAACTAGAGTGACTGTGCTGGTGAGAGCCTCGATGACTACTGCTTCGAACGAGTAGAATTTTCGCGGGGGAATCTGAATTTCCCGCAGTTGCGGCCGCAACCAGGTGCGCCGCGGACACGATAATTCTTCCGCCTCCTCTTTCCTTCTTCTTCTTCTTACCCTTTTTTCCCCCTTCCCCTTCGTTTTTTCCTTCTTCTTCTACATCATCATCATTATTTCCATGATGAACCATAGCTGTTAAACTCCGCTCCCTCAAAACTCGACGCACGCCCAAATTTTCTTGAGACGCATGCGCATGGCTTCCCCCGTATACTAATTTATCGATCGATGAGTCCTCTTCTTGTTCTTCTTCCTCTTCTTCTTCTTCTTGTTCTTCTTCCTCCTCTTCTTCTTCTTCTTCTACAACCGGAGATGACATTCTTTCCTCTTCGGATTTGATAAGGCCAGAATGATCAACCTCCAAACTCATCATTTCTTGACAAATATCCTTTCAATGGATGAACTCCTCTTTCTTCTTTTTCATTCCTGTCTCTCGCAGGAATTATAGCACTTGATTATAGCAGTTTCTTCCTGCTCTCTAAAAACCAGGAAATCTTAGCGGATATCACTGAACACAACTATAGTCCACACACACTAAATAAAACACACTTTCTTCTAAACAATGATCAGATCCGTTTCTTTCTCGATCCTTCCACACTATTTGCTTCTTCCTTCGAGTCCTTTAAGGAAGACGACCATGTTTATAATGGAAACAGCTTACTAAAAAAATAGAAAGGGGGTGATGGAAAAGCTGTTTCTTACATGAAAGGGCAGGAATGGGCCTTTCCTGGCGTGGGAGTTTAAGGGAGCTTTCACCAGGAATGTTTGGAAAATATTTACGTCACACAACAACTAATACACGGTTCATCATCATTTCCCAGAGCTATGATACCCTCTTCTTCCTTCCTTGCTTTTAAGAAGAAGTGAAAAACTAAGGTAAGAATTTGAAAGGTAAACAACAAGAAATAAACTAAATTGTAATACATAGAATATAATCACATACATACATAGGTATAGTCTTCCCGTCCTCTTTCTCTTGTCTTTCATGTTTAATCAACTTATGAGATATTATAGAGAGACACAAAGAGAAAAAGAGGCTTGAAAAGTATTCGATGATCTTTGATATATTGCTTGTTTTTCCATGGATTAGCCCGTTGTTGTTATTGTAGTCTCAGTACTTTGACGACACATCCTCACACACGATGATGTTGATACAAATCTATAAACACACTTGAAAGAAACTAGGAACGAAGTGGCGACTCAATTCACAAGTGTTTGTGTTGGCTAAGGAACACACACACGCATTTCAAAGGCAAGTAATATTTTAAAACTCCAAAATATGTCAAATATAATATATTTGAATGTTTTAATACTCTTTATAATAGAGATATTCATTCCTTTACAGAGTGAGCAAGAAGATCTAATCGATTACTTATTATAATCGAATCAATTAAATAGCAACAGTTGAAAATACACATAAAAAAATGCGTATATTAAAGAGACCCCCAAAAAAAAAAATGAAATCAATTAATTGATTTTTCTCAGATTCATTACATATACTACACCTTGGGAAAATGTCATTTAAATGGATTAATTTACTTAGGACTGAGTGTGAACGAACGCAATGCTTTTCTCGGAGTATTAGTTTATACTCGTATCTGTACTTTTACTTTTTTTCTAATTGTGTTAATGTGCTTCGCTTCTAATTTAGTATTAGCATATTGTGTGTGTCTACAGAAAAATATATATGTAAGTCACCCCAAGCCTTATTTATTAATAGCTATTTTATAGTCACTCCATCTTTCCATTGTCAAGGATTTATGGTAATGAAATTCATAATTAACTGAATTCAAAAAATATATGCATATGGATCCTTTATTTGAGTTAGATGTTGATAGATAGTGGCTCGTAATTTTAAGCTTTTATTTATTTGATCCATGAAAATGTCTGACTTAGTCTGCCTCATTATCATATGAAATATATTATGGTTATATTTTTTTAATTAGCTGAGTTTATACAAGTGACTACATTCCAATTTGAGGCAAGGTACTTTTTCCTGAATCGAAAATATTATTTATGTACAATACTTACAGTTGGCATTCCAAATATTGAAAGACTTGTTCCTTTCACTTGAAAGTACTTGCAAACAAAGTAGTTAATATCATTTTTAGCTTATTTTCTTTCATAGTAAAATAATTAATTAATTAGTTGAAGAGTTGTATACTCTAATGTAAATTACAAACTTGTAAAGTGGTTTATGTCCAATAATAAGGATATATTTTGACAGTGCTTAATTTTCAAGTGCATATGATTTTTTACCCTATAAAAACTTCTTAGGCATTAAGGTAAAGTATATATCAAACCAAATTTCTTAGGAATTGAGATATTTATCCTAATACTAGACTAAAAGCAATAGTTTTAATTTCTTAATTTGTATATAGGTATAATATGAAAAAATCCCATGTTTTAAAATTAAATTAAAAATCACAAAAACTATTTAGCTGAACGAGTTTTTGTTTTGGTAATAGTGGATGTAATCCACGTTGGTATGAAGTACCTTTGAAAGAGCAATTTTGGACCTAATTTTCAAACCAAAGCTTTCAGCTAGGTTCCCCTCAAAAAATTATGTCTCATAAGTACGAAATAATTAGTTATAGCTCAATACTACAAAAAAAACTAATTCTATAATAATGTTTCTCTTTTACTTAAACCAAGCTAGGCCAACCGGCAGTTGTTTTCATGTGACCAACAAGCTGCTAATTAAATAGCATTGGCTATAAGCAGGGACACCTCTAGGATATTTCTTTGAGGGGAGGTGTAAAAAAAATCTGCAATTTGAGTTGAATTTTCATTTGGTGTGACATCTCATATAGAAAGCTCTTTTTTTAGAAAACGAAATTATCTTTTTTTTTCTTAGAATAATCTTTATTTAGAAAGAAAGAAACTACCTTTTTTAATAAAAGGCATATTTTAGATGATCAAAACATTGCAAATATCAAATTTCCCGAATGCCATCCCATATTTTCCGACAAAAGCCCGAGCTCCCCAACATCCACATCCTTCCATGAAGAACAGCCCTGCCTATAAGTGTTCATGGAACACTCTCCATCATTTTTTTGGCTGATGATTAAAATGGATATATATTTTTTACATCTTTCCATAGGGAACAGTCATACATAGTTAATAATATCAAGCATGGACTAATGGAGTTTTACAAACACCTTTCTGTACTTTTGGTTTGCTGATATGTACTTATCTACATACACAAACCTTTGTAATAATTTAAGAAATATAAAAACATTATGTGAAGGCATAAAAGAGTAGTGTAAACAACTCTGGCAAGAGTTTTTGTGAATCAAATCTAATTATAGAGCAGATGGTTTCATTTTTGACTTGAATGCAACAACACAGTTTAAAATTTCAAAAAAAGCATGAACATATGATGATAAAATGGAAGAAACGAGGGTCTAATCCCTCTTCTTTTTTACTATACGTAATTTTCTGACATTAAGGGTCCTCTTGTTTAATTACTACTTAGTTCATGGATTTATATATATATATATGAAAAGCAAAATAATAAATAAAGGCAAGAGTAGATCCATGCTTACTTAATTTCCACTACTCTCCCGTTGTGTTGTTTACTAGGAACGATGAATGGGAGTCCTAGAAAGAACAGACATCTGCCTAAATATTTTAACAATAAGGTCCTTTTAATAATATGTATGTATGTAATGTTGAAACAGACCTCTCTTTTCATATGTATCTTATTTCATATTAAAGTGTGTGGGGGGAATCATTTTTTCAATTTTGCTTTCTATATGTATAGGTCTTTAGTAATTATAAGGTAGGGAGATGTCCATTTTACTGAAAGGAAGTAAGCATTTTAAAATTGAGGTTGTGTGACAAGAACCATGATTCAAAGTACTTCTTGACAAAAGTTTCACTATTTTTGAGATAATTGTTATTTCTTAAGCCATTTTTTTATATAACACATGGGTTGAAAAGTCCAGGGCTTCACACATAGATGATGGTTTTTTTATTTGCCTCATTTTCAGTTACTACCAACCTTCAAAATACAGATGTCAAAATTTTATGACAATCTGTTCTTTAGTTTGTGATTTATTGTGCTAAGTGTGATGACACTAATTTTTGTTATTTCCAAAACAATTGATCTAAAACAATTTCGTATTTTAATTTTACACTGCTTCTTAATGGGAAAATACCATTCAAGCTAATCAATGGCTTGAAAGTGTTGTGGGGACCCTGCTTTATAAAGTGAATATAAATTAATAATTTAAAAATAGCCAACTTTGATCGAAAAAGAGAACATTTTTTCTTTGATAAACCCAGGATTTTTCATTCCATGTCTTATGAAAGACAAATTTCTTGAATTCACCTTTTTTTAGAATTATTTCTAGCCCTCCCCCCCCAATGACGGGTGCTTATTGTGAATATGCGGGAATTATGTTCGGCCCTATCTTTTGGAGGGATTGGAAGCGCTGGTCTGTCGGTTTTTTTGACAACTTTTGATAGAAAAGTATTTTTGTTTTTTTAAAATAACAAATTTGACAAATAATTTGCCATATAGAAGAGACAAAAAACTTTTGGTTTTTTTTTTTAATTTAAAATTCTTCATCAAAGACTAAATTTGAACGAATAACATGTAGTTAAAAAAGTAAATTAATTTTATTTGTCTTCTAAGTTATGTCATTTATTATTTTTTAGAGAAGAGAAATTTTCTTATTTTGATAGCTATTAAAGTTCTGCAAAAGGAAGGGAGGTGAAATGGTCTCTATGGCTCGGACGCCACTGATATAATTTGATTATGAAAAGAAATCAGAATTGTAAGGACTCTTTATACATATTTATAATGAATAAATGTGAAATCATACGTTTTTATTACTCCCAATTGAAAAAGACAAAGTCAAAAGATTAATTTGTAGATTTGATTCGTTCTCGATATCTAACATATATAACATGTACATATTTTATAATATATGTACGTGTAATTGGAAATTAAAAATGGATTCTTATTTCAATCAGTTAAGAAATTTTTAATTAAAAAATTATTTATATATTTATTTCACATCAATTTTGACGGGAATGAAGTCAAGAGTTCCTTCTTTATTCACAGCTTTGTCTACTTTTTTCTTTCTCATCGAAAACAATACTTATGAAATACATATGTATATATTTAGTATAATAGACAAAAATATCTCAATTCAAAGAATCATTCATTTATGTATGTATAATATATGTTTAAGATATTGTGAATGTCTTTTGAATGTTGAGCAGAACTCAAGATAAAATGAGTAGAATGCTTATTCATATTCTTTTCGATTTTTATATGACATGGTTGTTATCTTATGGATAAATTTTTCTATGATGTGTGAAAAATCATCTCAGTACCAAATTTTGAACAAAAAGCCGGAAAATAAGGAATTCTCAATTGATTTTTACACACCTATTAATCATTTATATATTTTGGTAGATTACGTACATTATATTAAAATTTATGGCATAAGTTGTGGCTGGACATTTGTTTAACTTCAAGTGTAATTTGTAGTGCCTCCAAAGAATTAATATAAATTGACGATAATTATTAGTTGAGAAATATAAATATAATTCAGACTCCCTTTCAAAAATAAAAATCATATTAACTGGCTTTCGTATTGATGGGCCCCATATGTACACCCAAAACTATTGTTATGGAGACTTCACATCCATCACTCTTAAAATTGATTAATATGTCCTTTATGTTTGTACATTTTCTAGTCCTTTTTTGAAATATACATTTGAGTAGAGAGAAAATCATACATATTTTTATCAATTTACGAAATTTTGGTAACATTTAGAGAGTCCCAAATTTCTAAAAAAATATGAACAATAAATTTTGGAATTAATAGTTTTAGTCCATGAGACTTTTTATCACTGAAGATTTTAATAAATTGTCTCCGGCTTTTTACTGATAGGACACTGATACATAATATTTGTTGAAAATTTTAATTTATAGAGTGAAAAACTGTTTCAGAAATATACAGGACACAACCGACACTCATATTTCTGTCTTACTAGATTTAAAGGCTTTTTACGAATAAAAAAACGTATGTCAGGCATTTATTTTTGCTTTGTAGCAGTTTTCAGCAACTCGCATAATTTACAGATGATCACAATTTAAAAAATTAAGACAAAATGGAAATATTTCAAACACTATCTATAAAGTAATAATAATTTTTAGAATAGTTAAAGAACATATTTAGACAAATTAAATATATTATTAAAAGACAATGCTCATTTAATTTTTATTTGAATAAAAAATAACTATACGTTTTTTAGTGTATCATGAAATTCCGATTTTGAACAATTAAGTTAGGAGTACCAATATGATGCGTAATTAAAAGATCTGCCCATTCTTATCAAAAATCATTATGTATTTACATCCAAGTAAATTTACGGATTTGTAACTCCTCTTAAACGTTGATACTCAGAGGTTTTAGTGGGTTAAATCATTCGAAAAAAATTAAAAATCGTATTTTCTAAATTTTCAAATTTTGTCGGACGGCAATTGAATTATTTCAAATAAAAGCAGGGCCCTTTTAATTAACCTTTTTACGAAACATAATACTCTAAATATTAAATTCCATATTTGCAGATTTGACATAATATATTTAAAAATGCCAGTATGTGAATATTCCTTGTTTGATTAATACATATATCTAGTTATAAAAGCATTGTGATACAAATCCCTGAGATATAACCAAGAAACAATAATTAATAAAATAAGTATCTATCAATGTTTTATGAACTAAGTATATCAAATAGATGTTCATAGCCAGCTAGAGATGGTTTGAAATATTTTTATTTTCAACTTCCATGAGTTCCATCGGTAAACCCATCAGTTAATCAACTGGAAAAATATATGTGTACAGTTTTGTTAAAACAATAATAATCAAATGTGGATTAAATCCTCATAATTCAAGCATGATTTCGTTGACCTCTCTTTTCCTTTGAGCGGTTAGATCCCTTCAGCCTACATATGTATTAATACAGTACTTCCTCTCGTTTTATTTTTTTATTTTTTTCTCCGTCGCAGGTGCCCTTTGATGATCAGAACATCCCCTCAAAGATGCCACACCTGCCTGTGTAAGGGAATTCAAATAAGTACAAAATTATGACATATGGGTTTGTCAACTCTTATTATTATTCTCATTGTTCTTGGAGCCCTACAAGTTTGACATTGATTCGTTAGACACTTTTATGTACATACATATGTAATTAAAATATTATAAAAGAAAACCGGATACACACATACAAAAGAGAAACAAAACACCTTCCATAGTCAAATGAATTGCACCAATAAAATATGACAATAAACTGCTGTCTACTATATACGCCATTTTATGACCAATCTTTTGGTCATCATGACTTCTCTTGGATGGTATTGCAAAAAGGAAATAAGGATGGATCATAAAATATGTTTACAAAGGATTACAAATTGAAATAACGTCATCATCTGCGGTGGATTGAAAACGTTTGGATTGTATATATATTCACCGTTGAAGTCATTTACATGGGTTCTTTTTACTTCCATTTAATGTGCTTCATCATAAACAATGTATATAATATTTTAATACAAACATCTTAACCATCTATGTAATTCATTCAAGTTCCATGTGGGGGTTTGAGTAAGATAAATTACCAAATATCATGACTCTGCTATTATACATAGTTATAAAAAAATCCTGAAGGGATAAGAAAAATTACTTTTTTCTTATGTGATATGTTTCATATAATATGTAAAAAAAAATATGAAGAAAGGGGGTTAAAGGATCTAAACCTAGCAACAAATATAACATAAATAATTGGGTAATTACATACATACATTTACTGTCCATAGAGAAAACTAACATTTAAAATTACATGAGTTCCTTAAATATACTGTATACTTGCATTGTGTGAGTTCCCTTCGGTTCAGTCCGATCTTTGTTTATTCCGGTGACAAAAATAAGAAATTTGCTTTTTGATGACTTCATTAATTTATTTTTTCCCATCTTTATCAAAGTTTTAAAAATCCTTATTTTATTAAATTTCCACAATCAACTATTTTGGTTTTGCATATAAAGTAGGATGATGCAGTTGTCCCTGAAATCCTTTTCAGAATTAGCAAATCCTAATTTTTGCACTGAAAATCGGTAATTAGTACACAAATTTTGTAAATTATTTAAAGTTTACCTCTTGCACAATTGCAATTTCTAAACACATATGAAGGAAAACTTTTTGGTTGTGTTTTATTTAAAAAAAACATATTTTCAAATAAAATATGTCTTTGAAAAAAAAAAGAATATTGTGTTCTACATTTTTTTTGTTACTCTTATTTTTTAGTGTAAAGATCAAAGAGTGATCGTGCCTAAACCGTTTAGTGAATAAAAATACATTATTCAACTTCAGTACATAAATTGTGACAAAGGACAACCTGTCTTTCTTTTTGTTTACTAATTAACCTTTTAACATAAGTATAAATTTAAAATATAAATGTTGTATTTATATTCTAACATACACAGAAAATAACAACATTAAGTATGTTGCAGTTGCTCCAAATTATATCATTGTCAGAATCAGATGGCCCTTTCCTTAGTCCAGGAATATAGTCAATTGAACACATAGACAGACACAATTACTAGTACATTTGTCAAATTTTATTGCGTACTGAGTAAGTATTTATTTCTTTGTTTCAAATATGATAGAAGAATTACAATATTTGATAGGTAGGTATTTGGCATTACGAAAGAAAGCATTGTCGAAAGAATTAGGAATTGTTAAAATAATGTTTATGTAATTCATATTATATTCGATTACTAAATTAATATTAAACTTAATATGTTCAAAATGGAAGTTTTTATTACTATTTTAAATTCAAAACTGTGTTTGAACAACTCACACATAGTGATATTAAGGGCCTTAATTATCCATCTCTGGACGATAGACAAGGAAGAATATATCTTTCAGCTTTGCAAAACGTTTTCTACTGAGGGGATTCTAAGGAAATATTAATTCTAATGATTTTCTACTTAAGCGAGGGAAAGGATAAAGTTTCAGACAGTTCATCAGACATGGTGCTTTAAACAGAGCAAGGTGGCTGTCTAAATTTCTTTTTGCTATAGAGATCGATCTGTTAAGCAAAATATAGTTCAAGAATTACCCATGGGGACTGTATTTATGACTGGACAGCAACATAAACTAATTCACATTGTAGGTTTTTTTTATTTTTTATTATGTGTTTTGGTGGTCTACATCTTGCTTCACTTCCTTCAGCAGCATGAATG
Organism: Lepeophtheirus salmonis; assembly: GCF_016086655.4. NCBI lineage: Eukaryota > Metazoa > Arthropoda > Copepoda > Siphonostomatoida > Caligidae > Lepeophtheirus > Lepeophtheirus salmonis. The sequence continues at coordinate 22,948,229 of NC_052143.2, forward strand.
ATCTCATGCTAGTCAATAACTTAATCGGTTATAAGAAGATCGATAAAACTTTTGCAGATGCAGTAATCAATGCATTCTCGGTACATTTGTGGTACTTAACTTAAGAACTGGAACCATTAGAATTATTTTTTGATAAAGTTGGAAACAACATCAAAAGAAGAAAGACAGTATCAAAATTGCTGATTTAGAACAAAGACTCTACAGCAAGTGACAAGGCTCAAAATGTACAAAACCGACGTTCCCTGGATTCCAAAAGATACTGTAGATGACCTGGATTTATCAAGGTTTGTTGGGGAGAATTACTGTTTTTGTTTTTTTAACTTGTCTGTGGTTAACGATGGAGCAGGCAGAGGGGCGACGATAGCACAATACTTTTTGGACCAACCTAGAAAAGAAAAAAAACTTACAGAACATCCTTCAGAACGATAAATATTCCCTTTCAAATCAAAGAAACAGAAAACAAGAAATAAGTAGTTGGTATTTAAAAATTGACGAATGCTCTATTTATTTGTGTAAAGTAGTGACCAATTTAATTGTAATTATAAATTTATATTAAGATAATAATTAGTAAAAAAGGAAAAACTATTGTTTTTTCTTCTTTTTTCTCAACTGTAGTTTAATAATAGTTTACTTTATTTAATAAACGGTCTAGGCGTGATCATTTATTGCTTGCTACAATGAAGGAAAGTAGAATGACAAAAAAAATTGTAAAACAAGATAATCTTTATTTAATGAAAGAAAAAAAAATTATACGTGTTTATAAAACATCAAATAATAACAAAAAAATTGCTTCATACGGATTTATAAATTGCAATTGTGCATTAAGTAACTATTAATCAAATTTGCTAAATTTTGTATTCTACTTAATTAGTTTCAGTACCAAAATTAGGTTCCACTGATTCTCATAATCTTTGGGCAACTGCATCACCCTATCATACAGTGAATACAAAATTGTGTATTTTGGTACCTACACAAAGCACTTTAACAAAATTGATAAACTTTTTAAACAAACAACATTGTGGCTCCGTCACATTGATTAAAATGCATAAAATAACTATTTACTTCTCCTGGAAAAGTCTAATGTCTTTCAAGATGGGTTAATTGCTAATATATCATACTAACCTGTAAAAAATTCAATAATATAATGAATCTAAATTGTTTCAGTTTTGATCGTAAACATAAAAGTGCCTTTCTATAGAATCAATAACCCTAAGGGTTGGTAGGAGTGGTCATTTTTGTACTAAACTATATTGAAAAAAGAAAAGACCATCTCTATCCATTTAAATAAATTTTGAGTGTAAATATATCCAGGTTAATATAGTAAATACAAGAAAGTCCATTCGATATGGAATTTTTGGGATAATCCTTATTATATCAGAGGAGTAAATTTCAATTATTGATTTTGAGAAAGATGAATTATCTAAGTTGTTTTTTTTCTATTAATTTAATAAATAAATGTATATAAATTGTGATCACTTTATTTTACTTTCACAACTAGTTGATTATTATTCATAGAAAATATTGATCTCTCACACAAAATGGTATTGGTATATGGTATGTGGTATTAATAAATACTGCTGTTGAAAGTAAAATTCTCTAAGAAAAAACCTAAAATGCAAGTATTTGCGACGTTCGCAAAATAATGCTAAACTTATACAAGAACTATAAAAATAACCAATAAATACATATTGAAATTACGCAATGAACTTGATACATGTAATAAAAAATAAGTAATTTCAGAGTACTACAAATAATCAAAATACTATAGAACCTAAAAAATCGAAAATGTAAAATTTTGTTAAACTATAACTAAAAAGCTATGGTTATTTTAAATTCTTGTATTCATTTTATTATAAATTTTATTATTTAATGTTAATTTAGTATTAATATTCTGAAGATGAGAATTAAAAAACTTCTCATGATGTCATAAATGAAAAAATTTCTTAGTTTTTGTTGACTGGGTCGTAGTACAACCCCAAGTTAGAGTCAACACAACAATTTATTTTGCTCCTTATCTTAAATCTGCCATTTTTGTTATAAGCTGTTACGAAATTGTTAGGGGAGAGGGGCCCTAAAAGCGTTACGTAACATACTTGAGAAATAATTATGAAATATAAACAATGAAAACAAATTTATAAAAAAAGTTATTTTTAAAAAGAAAAGAAAATTAATGTCAATCGAAAATTATTCACACAATCCATTCAAAAATGCCAAAAAATTAAAAAGGTCCCACCATATAAAATTTTTTAAATTATATTTTTACATAAATGTTTGGATTTATTAAAAAAGGGCCCCTCAACAATATTATAATATTTTAGAAAGTTAGGGTCCTATATTTTATTATCCAACAAAGTGAAATAATTTTATTATTTAAGAATCAATAAGAATATGTATTTTTCCTTAGTACCCATCTTAACAGGTTTTTTTATAAGTTGTAGGATTACTTAGTAATTTTTTGTTGTAAAATATTAAATTGAAATATTTTTTCCAATCATTAGTTTATTATTATTTTTTTAAATTTGTTTAGTGGAGGGGGGTATCGACTAAAGAGCGGTAGTATGTTGCATAAGAGGTTGGGGAAGGGGTCAAAGACGCTTATTTCCCGTTTTGTACTTTTAAATCGCCTATAAAGTCTTATGAATTCTTATATAATCAGAATGAACAAGTTCATATTAAAGTACCATTCCTGGAATTGACGACTAAATGATTTAATTACAGACATAATGTTTTCCAAAATAAGAATATCTAAATTAACCAATAAGATAAGCATATCAAATATATATGCTGGTGGTTTAAATGATACGACGACCACATGATCTATTCTTGACCAAATTCATTTGTCTACAAAAATACTTTTTTCTTGCTAGATGTTCATTTAAAGGTAAAACAGAGAAAAGGTATATCATATTTCAGCTGTATGGGATGACCGTTACACGTTTTATTGACATCGGAATTTGTCAGAAGGTCTCCTCACTTCAAAAATTTGAAATGATATTTTTCATCTTCCTCTCGTTCAGTTTTTTTATATTTTGGTAACAAATGTATAAAAGATAAAAAATTCACATTATATACTAATTTTATGATTTAAGACGACTTCGGTTGGTTTTATTTGTAATCCACGACAATAAATGAGGTAAAAATTTGCCAAATTATTGAATTATATTTATATCATAGACAAATTTTCTTTATTTATAAGACAAATACATATAGTAAAAGCTTATCTTTAAAACCGTAAATGGGATTTCTATTATAAATAAATCCTGTTTTCTGTTTTCTTTACTGACTTATTTATTATGCTCATCAAAAATTAGAAAACTTTGCAACAATTGATCTAATTGCGATCAAATTTGAACTCAAATATACTTAGTTTATTAAGAAATTTAACTTTTTCTGCACTGTTACCTTAAATTATAATCATGAATGGGTTTACGGTGAGCGAGGCCAATAGAAAAGATTTTGTTTTTAAAATTTGAATTTCATTCTATATGTTTTGTTTTTTAAAGAAATAGTTCGGTTGAAGCTCCTATTTTTGCCTAGACCAAATGCCCCCAATGGGCCATTTCTAAAACGGCAATGAGTATTTTGCTGTAAATTGAGTAAAACTGAGAATAAGATTTTTTGCAGATCAGACATAGATGCATCACAGGTTTTTACCCGTCACATTTTTTTGCTCATTTGTTAATTCATAATTAATTTCCGTTCAGGCATTCTATTCTTTAATTTTTTGAACTTAAACTTTTTTCCACACAAGATTTCCGTTTTAAAGTACCAAAAATGACGGACGGCATTTAATAATTTGATATATGCAATTTTTGCTTTCCTTTTCCTAATTTACTTGTACTTGTGAATTCAATTAATTACATGTGAAATCCAAAAAAAATATTTTTTTTCCAAAAACTGTTAATATTTGGGTTTTTTTAATAAATTATGTAAAAATTTAATCAATGACTATACATTTAACATTTACTAATTGTAGTCATATGGTTTTTTTTTAATTGATATAAATCAACGGATGTGATGGTAAATTATTTTAATCTTTTTAACTTTGAAGCATTGTGGTATGTTATGATTTTATCTAAAAAAAAAAATTTTAAAACTACCCTTATTCCTTTTGGAGATATTCCAATCGCACGTAATCAAAACGAGTTGAGAGTATGACGTCTACTCTCTGTGCGAAAACAACATGATTTATATAATATATGTCTTTGCTAATAATTTATAATATTATAGTTACATAATATATGTATTTGCAATAATATAATATTATATTACATCTTGTATCCAAATATTTTTTATGCTCAACTTCTCCCTACTGCCCTACGCTCAGTTGCTTTTTATACATTATCTTAATGCATATATAAGTACCACAAATATGTATATCCATTATTATTACACTCGATTATCTACATGAAATCTGGATAACAAATAGATTGATTATTGATATAAAAATCATGAGGTAAGTTTAAATTTTAAGGTATCAAAGATGTGCTATGTAAAATGCTCCCCCAAATATTTCACAATGTGACAAAAAGAGAACTAAGCAATCATACCCCAAAACGTAGAATTATGAGTTATAACTGCGTTTTAATAGTTAGAATTATTATGGAGATAAAGTTACTTGAGTACTTTAGAGAAGAAAGGACAGGAATATACATTAACTATTTATTAGGGATATTCATAAAGTCATGGCCTCATTCTCACTTAACCTCCTTCTCTTGTTCTGGCAGAATACACATCAAATAAAATAATGAAATATCATTTAAAGAAGGTACATACTGAACGCATGACATAATATGGTGGCAAAGAGAAACGTGTAGTTAGACCAATGACGTCATTTTTCACAAAATGGAAAAGGAAAAGAAGTAGATGTAAGATAAGTTGTAAGAGAGAAAAAAAGGAGAATTTCTATTCCTTTGTAATAGAATTAAGGGAATATTAAAAATTTTTGTGTGTTGGTAAAATTGGGATTTCTCTTGGACTCTCACTCATTAGAGAGAGTTCTTTAGGGTCATAAGAGTTTGGAAGGCCTTTGATTGAAGCGATCCCCTGATAAAGCGACTCGTCCTTTGGGGAAGGATAGTTATTTCGGTTGTGAAGCGAAGAACGAGAATCTTTTTGAAGTAATTGATCAAGACATTCCTTGAGTTTTTTTTGTATCTTTGGAAATCAAATTATGGCTCTTTTTTGAGGTCAAGATGAAGTTATTATCAAGAAATTATTGGAATACTCTCTGTTCAGTCTATGAGGAGTCGTTCTCCCTCTCCAAAAATTGCAATGTCGGACTCTTGGAATCCACAAGTTTCCTGCAGGTCCAACGGGAATTCCGAGCTCGGATCTAAGAAGCAAGGTAGTTGTTAATTAGTGATTCTGTTTGCATTCCTCCCTCCATTTGGTTTTGACTTTTGAACAGATGCTGGGAATGGAAGACCTCGTCATGCCTCCTCTACTGGGGCACGGCAAAAGGGGGGGCGTCCATCCAAATCCTATAACCATGGTCTTACTCCCAATACACCCCAAAATTATGGTGGACGTAGATCTAATGGTGGAAAGTCTCCGAAAGCGGCTCCCTCCAAAGAGATGATATCCCAGGGGGATGGGAATTATCTTCAAGTTGGATCAGTTTACAATAGAGGGTCCAAAAAGTCGAATTATAATCATTTACTTAATTTTGATTATGGACCCCATAGAGGATACAATGATGTTAGGAAGATTCCGCATGAAAGAGAGTCAAATAAGAGGAAACAAGTGTCTCCACGGTTTAAATACACAAAGGAGCATTATCTTCAAGCCAAGTAATGTTAACATTTCTATGCATCATTCCCTTTATTACTGTCATTTAATATGTAGTTGCCAATTTCTGGTGAAGAATAATCGAGATTACAGTGAGCATATTAATGATCCTGATCTTCCACTTGATTGGGAAGCAATTGAGAGGGTTACTCTAAGAACTAACGACCATCCATCTTGTCCTATTTGTCTATATCAGCCCAAAGTAGCAAAAATGACACGTTGTGGTCATATCTACTGTTGGCAGTGCATTCTTCATTATTTGGCACTCTCTGATGATAATTGGAGAAAGTGTCCTATATGTGATGAATCTGTCTATAAAGAGGATTTGAAAAGGTATACGCTTTTTAAAATCTGAAATTTTTATGATGATTTATCTACATATCTATTTATATTATAGTGTTGTCACGGAACCGTTCTCTGAGCATACCATTGGTGATGAAATTGAATTGAATTTGATGAGACGGAATAGAACTTCGATGTTTGCTTATCTCACAACAAAATATTTAGAGGAATACGAAGGAAAGTATCCAAATCTAGATCAACAATATATCACGTACTCCAAGATCGTACTTGCATCCCCTGAGCAAATAGTTTCTTGTATAATTGAAGAAGAGAAGAATACTCTAATTCAATGCTATGAGTAAGAAAAAGAGTAGTACTGTTATGATGAAAAATTAGTAATTTATCTTATTTTTAATCTGTAGGATGGAGAAAGATGAACCTGAATCATGTTTTATATTAGAAGCTTTAAATTCTCTTGACGAACGATCTAAAAATCTTCTTGCGGAGGTTGAATCTTCTGATAATAGCTTACCAGAACTTGATAAGCTATCATTAAATCTAGGCAATAATGCTCATCAGTGCTCGGCTTATATTCCTACGTTTGAAAATCTTCGTGGTAGACATGAACATGAGGAGGATATGAATAATAAATTATGCATGAATGGTCGGAAAGAGTTTTATAACTTTTATCAATCTTCAGATGGACAGAAAATTTTTCTTCATGGTCTAAATGCAAAAATGTTGGAACGCCAATTTGGGGATTTGAAGGATGCCCCATCCTCAATCAAAGGCAAAATATTAGAAAAAGAGATTGTTACAGTTACGGAGGAGCTACGCTCCAAGTTTCGTTATCTTCATCATCTACCCCTTCTTTCTAATATTGAGTTTCTTGAACTTAACTTGACATCTATTCATTTTGATGACCAAGTGGTTGATGAGTTTAAGCAACAGATTGAGAATAGAAAAAGGAAAAGGAATCGTAAGGCAAGGGATGAAAGAAAGAGGGAGAAGAAAATTATGATTGAGGAAAATAAGCTCATGGGGAAATATCCTGATCCTAAATATAGAATTGAGTCCATCTTTCATTTCCCAGATATTGGACAAGATATATCCCATGAGAGGTAAAATTGTCATCTTTTTTTTTCTTTTCATTTTTTTTAACAACAATAAGTAATGATTCAAATTTTAGCAACTTTGAAAATGCAAGTTCTTACGAGGAAGAAGGTGTGGCAACTTTTGCAAAGGTAAGCCAGATTATACTGTTTATTAGATTTCATTAAAATGTGAAATTATCTAGGTTATCCGTCAAGGAAATTCGAATCGTCCTCCGATGACTCGAAGCGATACCTTTCCATCTTTAGGAAACGGCGGAGTCAGTCATGCCACTGCGTCAGGTGGATGGGGTAGCAACGTACAATCTATTGCTGCCTCTTCATATGATTTGGTTGAAAATGAGGACTCCCCGACGGTTGTACCCGGCAAACCTTCTATAAATTTTGATTTAAGCACTGGAGTTGTTGTAGTTAAGAACAAGAAGGGGAAAAAGAAGAGTAAAAATATACTTATACTTTCTTCAGCCCCTCGCCCAATGATATGATTTCCTCCTCCCCAGCTCCCCAAATGCATCCCACTTTTTTTTTCTGAATTACTTATACCTAAAATTGACTTCCTTCGGCTATGTAATCTTAGCATTTGACCCCCATTCCTTACCCAAGAAATATCCTTTAATTATACTTAATCAAATCTTTAATTTTGGGATTATGTTAGTATTGATTGAACTTTTATTGTTCAATATGAAGAAGAAGAATGTCCCGAGTGATTTACTGCAGAAAAATTTAAGGAAATAATTTTTTTGATTGAATATCCACTTAAGAATAACCCAATGTTTTATGTAAATAAACGAAATATTGCCTCGGAGTTTCGTATTGCTATTTCGCCATAGTGAAATAAATATAAAATAAAGTACTTAAAGAATAACAATAGCGACTTCAAGATTTATTATGTCTACTTAAAAAAAATGATTTACAATATTCATAAGAAGAAATCATGATGGCACACGCAGGTGATACTTTCATAACTCTAGGTGTAAGTCCGGCAAGAAGACCTTTGAATCCATTTTCGGAAACTATTCTCTGAGCGACGGCAAAATTGGTGGTATGCTTTGTGCCTAGTTCAATTTGCCTCTTTGTTTTAATTACGTCAAAGGGTGTTGTTAGGGCAGAAGAAAGTCCTCCAGCGATCCCACCGGAAATCAAATTGTCCACGAATCTGGGAGGTCGGTTTTCCTTACATAGGTGATGTTTGACTGTTTCGTAGGTAGGCCAATAAAGTGATGAAAAGGGAACGTCCCGAAACATCGTGGCAGTGAGACCTTTCCATAAGGAGAGAGGTCCACTGTTCTTTATAAGACTGAATATTGCGTGTCGGACTTCACTGAATGACATTTTTTGAGATTGCATTTTTGTTCTAACCAATTCCAAAGGACTTACTAATGTGACAGCCCATATGCGAGCAATGCCTCCCGCAACACCACTTGATACATTATCGTTACTGAATGTATTTCTTGAGATAAATTTCATTCTAAGGGATTCATATGTAAGAAAGTAAATGACAGTAGTTGGAAGAGAGAGAACCAATGTAGGAGAGAGTCCACTCCAAAGAGAGGAAATTCCCTCGGCTCGAGATATCTTAACAAAAGCATCCAATGTACCATTGAAATATTTAGGACGGTTATACCACCGGCAAGAGCAGATATCCTTTCTAAGGGCATCACCATTGACTACTCTGGAATAATACAATCGAAAATAACGGACAATCCATTCAAAATAATAATATGAATCTTGCAATAAGTTACCTTTGACACAAATGGTCGCCAAGGCCATTTGAGTATAAAAAATACGAGCAAGTAGAAGAATGACGCGTCTGGGACTGTAGACGAATTTTGACAACGTCCAATGGAGTCATACTGAAGGAAACTAATGCGGATCCAACGCATGCAGACATCATTTTCTCTCTTTGACTCAATTCCTCACTCATAATGAACTAATAACTTAATAATAACTATTCAAAAATGAAGTCTCTAAGAATGGAAAGTAATGTTTTATTTTTTTAGGCACATGTAACCATTGTGATTATGCATTAGCAGTTCTTCGTGCAACGTCCCGGACAACTCCTTGATGCATCCTCTCCCTTTCGTCTCTTTGTATCTTGTGCACGTAGTAAACCGTAAAGATGGAGGTCCCAGTTGTGATTCCTAGCGTGATGAGTGACTTGAGGGAAGGCATTCTCGCTTTACTTCAGCTCAAAATAGTATTATGCAATGCTTCTCTTACTTCCTCCACGACTTCATGCATGCACACCTGCCTTTCAGCTGCTTCAAACGACATACAACTTCACCACTTATTTAAACAATTCTTTTAACGTTGATCTCCTCCACCTTGATATTCAGTGATATATCATATGAATTATCTATAACTAGAAGATAATTAATACAAAAATAATGTACCTCAAATATGGTCACTCATTCACACACCCTCGATCAAAAAATGACTAGGGATAGGCCATATTTGCAGAATACGAGAAGATAAACCTGAAATATTTATTTACATAATCCTATCCCTAACATCAAATTAAAGATCTTCATAGCGCAAGTAGACTATTTTATACTTATCAGTTATCGGCTATTAAGTTATCAAGGTGTATATTATTTGTCGGTGGCCTCTCTCTTTAAAGTATCTTTAATATAATTATAAAATGAGAACGTACTTACTCGTAATTATTTAATCTCAGAAATTAGTTATTCAAGTTATGTAATATTACAAATTAATATATTATATTTTATATGACTTGCTAAATAATGAATCCCAGAATCATTTCTTAGTTATAATTAAATTTATTTTATGTAATTCATATGTGTACATAAGATAACAAGCAGACTATGTAATAATAAGTAGTGTTTTAGTGGCTCCAATTTATTTAATACAGTGCAGTCCTGGGACCTGTCTTTAACTGACGGTTCTTGAATTTTTTCTTAATATGCTGATGGTTTATTTAACCAAATGCGATATATTAGATATGTTTATGTATTAAGATCATTGCACATATTTTATTCCTGTTTTTATTATAATTATAGATGAAAATAATATTATCTGAAGGTATGTTTAAAAAAAACGAAAATTAACGTGGTCACCCTAATAATATCAAAAATGTTTGTGAAAAGAGCATCATGGCTGTCATGACGTTCCATAAATTTAGCTGTGAGCAGCTTTGAGAAGAAGCAAGGAATATTTAAACATGTTGTTTAGGATTCCTTGAATGAAGGAAATAAACACAAAAATAAAAGTAATTTAAAAAAATGACTTCAATCGAAAGTGTGATGCTATACTAGAAGGAAGTGTGATCTTATGTTATATATTTTTAATTATAATTTAAAATACCCACTTTATTACAATTTATTAGTTTATAATTTGAGATATAACCTTTCGATTTAACGAAAGGTTGCGTTGTAATATAATTAGTGAAATAAACGTAAACAGATGTAGTTAGCTATAGGATGGGGTATCTAGCTATATAAATATAAAATTCAAAAGAACAAGTGACGTCATTTTTTTGAGGAGATATGAGAAGAAAATTTAATTTTCGGCTTAGAAAAAGTGCAATAACTCACTGTTTATCCAACAAATAGGAGTCATATTGGTGTCAACGAAATTCTACACTCAATATACATCCTAGGAATCTATTTAAAGTCCTCGATTCAGTTATTTTGATTTTTTGTAGCCAAACCTATATGGAAGACTCACGCTTTTAATTTTTTCTTTCTGATCCTGTAATTTAGTTTATTATATTTTTCTTAAAAGTCACGATGAAATTTTTTATTGTTCCTCATTTGTATAACTTGGATTTAATCCTAGATTATTCACTCTATATCACGGAATATTATAATGATCGCGAAGGTAATATTGCCGAGACTGGAATTTAAGGAAGCTTGTAAGAAAATTGATTAAACTGACTCCATAATTACTTTTTTGAACTATTACATTATTGATAATAATTAAGAGAAGACACAATTATTTGGTCGTCGTTATATAATATATGCACCTAATGAATTTAAAATCATGTTGCATATAAAAATGCACCATAGGACCCTACTGTGTCTTTACACTCGTTTCCTCATGATGAATGCTTAAAAAGTGTCTGGCTTAGAGCAATTCTTAGGCGAGCTGGTGGAATCTAGACAACTAAGAATTCACGAGTTTGCTCTCTTCATTTTCAAGACGATGATTTTGTTACAGAAAGTCGAGATAAGGTCCGAAAGAGTAAAAAAAAACAATTAAAATCTCCCTTAATGGAAATATCCTTTATTGTGTAGATGCTCCTTCACATCAAGATCAATGATAGGGTCTTTTGACCTCGTGAATTATTCCATCTATGCTCAAGAATATATAAATTCCTCCAGATATTCTACGAAATTATCGTATACTTCTACATGTATGAACTTTAAAGCTCTATAAAACGACAGAATAATAGACTGAAAGATATAGTGAGGAACAGAGAGAGAGTTCTCATGCACAATCTACTGCTTTTTTATTGAAGTTCTTGAGTTTTCTTTCGCCTTAAGTTAACTCTGCTTCGTCTTCTATTTTGAGGAGTAGGAAACAAAGTCTGAATTCAGCTCTTAATCTAGATAGGTGGGTGAAAACCAACAAAATTTCAAACTCTTAAGGAGAAGGGTTCCTAATTTCATTTATTTATAGTGGGTCGGGTTAAAACATAGAAAAAAAGCTTTTTACAATCACATTCCAAAATTTGAATGGGACCTAACTGAATTCATTATTAATACATAATCATTACCACTTTGACAAATATACACAATGCACGGCTATTTTTATGAAGAAGAATGAGGATAGTACTTTAAACATATATTAAATAATAACAATAACTAAAAGATGAGAAGGTAGGAAAGGAATTAGTGACGAACACATAACACAAGCTTATTAAAAACTGAGTAAGATAATGAATTAATATTGTAACTATTCTTGGCTATACAACATTGGTTGGGAAGTCATGATTATGGTTATGTTAAAAGGTATTTGTTGGACTAAGACTAGAGTTTAGAATCGACTTCGAAGTAATTTTTGCCAATGTTTTTACGGATCTAGGAAAGCTTACTTATTGGTCCTAAGTTCAACGTAATGGGCACGCATAAAGGACACACACACAAAAAGTCTATTATATATATATATATATACAGAAGATGTAGCAATTTTTTGTGACACGGTCTTTCCTAAATATTCTTTTGATCCTTCTTTTTTAAACGTAACAAATAATATTATAATAATAATATAATTGTAATCACTCAACTTTTTATTCATTTAAGATAAAATACTGTCCAAAATTATTATCATTTATTAATAATGTATTTTTTCATAAGTTATGAATAAATACATTATTGATTACACTAGCCCATAAAATTTCAACTTTGTATTGCACATGTAACTTGGGTCAAGATTGTTTGCTCATAATTTATTTTACATCAAGAAACACGAAAATGATCTATATATTCCAAATTGTATGCTTTTGTCGCCTACAAATTAATTTTTGTATTTTTTTACACCATCCAGAGGACATTAAACATGATGTATTTTGTAAATATAGATAAAAATAAAAGCTAATATTAAAATTTAATTAATGGGGTGGTAGGGGACTCTTATAATAAGGCAGGCTTATTATATATCCAAAACACAAAAACTATTTTTGGAGGCCAAGGAGACTAGATACGGGGTTGAGTTATAAATAAAAGCTGGCTAGGGTGTCAAAAAGCAATTATACGAATAACGACGTTTTCTAAATTTATTCAAAATCATAAAAAGTTATGAGCAAAAAAAAAAAAAAAAAATCGATGAAAATTGTAGTTTCGTTTTTTTAAGGTGCAAAAAAAAAAAAGGGATTTCTAATGTAATATTAGATTTGTAGGTAAAATAAAGTTTGTAGAAATTTGTCTGGAAGTTCGTTTGATATAAAATATGACACTAAAAAATTGATGTTTGACTGAAATATCTGTCATTTTAAGAATAATTTTTAGTTTTTTTTTCTATTTTTTTCATCAAACGTCAATTTTCAATTTCCAAAACATTTTATTCGATAATTGTTGCTATATATGAAAAAAAAGTACCAATTATAGAGTGTTATTTTTTGGACATTATTCTCTATGACTTTTTTGTCTTTGCAAGTACAAAAAAAATGTTGGTAGGTTTGTGTTTCTCTTTAGAATGCTAATAAATGATGTTAACTACTTTTTTTACAAAATTAGGGCAAAATTGTTTTTCTGAAATTTTCTTCGCAAATTTCGATTTGGCAATTTAACTAAAAGATTGACTTTTCATCTAGACAAATTTTTTTATGGATATATTTTGTTATGTTATTTGAAGTTTATTTAACGAGTATCAATTGGGATGCATTATGATACATACTTTTGACTATTTCATTAGAATAGAATGTCGGACAATCTTAATTAGTGAGATTGGTTATCACAATGGGAACTGACACAATTTAAAAAAAACCAACGATATATTACAACATTGTCCATTACAATCTTAAGCGTTAATTCATCGCAATTCATTTAACGTGTATTATTTTACCCAAACAAAAAGATTAAAGATAAATTAATTTAAGAACTGAGTCTAGTTATGATAATGATAGACGTAAATATATTTATGTAAGGTTCCAAAACAGTTTGGATCTTTGAAAAAAAGGTACTTTGAGAGCTTCCACTAGTCCAGTGTCACGACTTACTCTAACTCATCCGTTTGATCATTTTTTTATGTAATTAATTTATTAAAACATCACAAGAGTCATTGTACTGTGCCATTTTAATTCTGTTAACTAATATTATTATTATTCATGGAATATAAATTTACTTTTAAAATCAAATGAAATAAGTAAAGCAGGAGCAATTAAGACTTTCGTTAGATTTAGTATGAACTCTGCAAGTTTTTGTGATGGAAAAAATAAAAATAAAACTAATTGAGTGTGATAAGGTTCAATCACTTCGCTCGATGGGTCTCTGTAGAGTAGAATCTTAAAAAAGGATGCACAATCCTCCCATTATTCTCAGTGAGAATGTTAGGAGGGTTAACCTTAGATTTATGGTCAATTTTGTTCTCTTTTTGTCTTCTAATGGTTATTATATTAAAATATCTCTGAAATTAACATCGCCCAAATAAATTCTCATTCAAATAAATGTTCCAAAAATGCAGTTGTGCGGATGTGAATGCAGGGTTTTGATACCTTACGACAAAAATACATTTAAGTTATATAATATATTATTAATTACTATAAAATAAACCCTATTAGATCCGTGCTATAATTGACGTTTTTGAGTTAGTTTTTAATGGGATCGCTTAAATCCAGTTTTCGAAAGGATAGATTTCTTAACCCACTACTTTAGTCATGTACCGCTGTTAGAACCACTTCCACGAGGTCAAGTGTCGAAGAAGTCTCAAGAACTAACACTTAAAGCTGGCCTTCTTGACCAATATAAAGTGCCCCCGATCTTTTGCTACATCAAAATAAAATTTTGGGACGGGCAAAACGAATGGGAAGGTCATTAGACAGAACATTGTATTAAAATAATTTAATTAGTAGATTACCGTAAGCGGAGCCATAAACCTACTAAATTATAGGAATTAACGATAGCGAAACAGTCAAGAAAATTAACATATTAGCGGACTAACGAAAAATTAGTAGTTTGCCCACGTCTGGATCTAATAGGTGACTTATGTCGTACGAATCAACCACGTAGAACGCCTTCCCTAGTCCCTACCCTAATGGAAGAAAGTTGAAAGAAAACTTCTTGATGAATATGAATATAGTTAGGCTTGTGTTTTGTTATTGGCATTGGTGGCTGTATCGTGGAAATAAAACTTCCTCTGGCCTTTTCTTCTATACTTTATTAGCCCTCAGCTAAACCCACCTCACGTTTGTCACACTAAGTATTAGTGGGAAGGGCAAAGGGAGGGCCGGAGAGGAAAGAAAAAGAAAGAGAAGAGAAAGAAAAAGAAGAATCAGCATACAATTCATCCTATTTTCTATTACTCTAGCTTTTAGTTTGCCTGCTATTAATATTGTAGTACTATTGACTCACTTATACATATATATTAATATCCCAAAAATCTATGGATCTTCCGCATTATTTATAAACTAAAGCATTCATCGAAACTTCACTTTTTTATTTGAGGTATGATTTCTCCGTGTTTTCATTACTTGATTGCTCTAAGGTCAACACCCGACTCTTATTTACGCTTTATTCATATCATCCTCGTCTTCTTTTTCCTTTGCCCTCTTCTTCAGTTCTGGGACTCGATTTCCAATTCGAATTGCCCCTGGAATATCTCCCTTTGATTGGATTTCATGGATCCTGAAGGAGACTTGACCTTTCTTTTGCCCCTTGAAATGCTTGCTGTAATTTTAATTTTATTCTTGCGTTGCTTATGCATGAGGTCACGACCAAATGACAAATGATATCTTCTTTTGCTCCCCAATGTCCCTCGAAGGGGCCACCATGACTTATTCATTTTAGTTGAGGTCTGGCTTTCAGCCCAAACCCATTTTTCAGTTATATTGAATCTTAGATCCATTTCAATTCTCATTCCAAGACTCCATTATTGTTACAGCTGTATTTACGGGAGTGAATGAATTTAGCTCTGGATCTGAATGAGAGGACTCTTGATCCATGTTCTATACTCGGAAAATTTGTTTATTTTGAATGAAACAAATGAAAGGAGTATTTAAGATACTGTTGTTTAAAATTCAGATGTATAGCATCCAAAGACTGCACTTTTTCTTCTCATGAACTGATTCCTATGAGCCTTTCATTTCACTACTCCTATTTGTTTGTTTTTTAAATTCTTCTTTATAAAAAAGAACTAGAAAATTATTTAGATAATTAAAAAAAAAAGTATTGTTGTTATTATAGTTATTTTGTATTCATACTAATTTTGTGATTGGATGGTTTGACTATTGAAAAACAAAATTCGATTTATATACATATTTGAAGATGCGTGAATTATTCAATTTTTTTTATTTTTCTTCCTTTTTTTTTATGACGGCAGAAAGGATTTTAATTAACTAACATCAAAAAGACTACGACAATGGAAGATCGACGACATCACGATGAATTTCCTCCAAATTCTAGAATCTTTATTGGGAATTTGGATCCCTCCGTTTATGAAGAAGACATTAAGTCTACTTTTAAACGATATGGGAGAATTGGTGAAATCGTTATGAGAAAGAGTTTTGCTTTTGTTCAGTTTGATTCGCCAGATCAGGCTCAAAATGCGATTGCCAAAGAGAATGGAGAAAATATAAAGAGTCGTAAAATGTCTTTATCACTTGCTAAGGCGCGTAATTCCAAACACGAAAGAAAAGAAGATGTACCCTTCCACAGTCAAAATAAAAGATCTCGTCATGAGAATCCGAGAAGAAGGCAAAATAGTGGCGGTGGTCCACCTACAAGGTGGGGAGGTAGGGTTGAAAAAGATAGAGATCATCATAGAGATGAACAACCCTCCTTCTATGATAGACAACAAAGTCAACCTCAAATGGGTGATCATGGGGATCATTATCATGGAAATATGGGTGGAAGAAGCGGTGGTGGTCCTTATGGTGATCGTAATGTTGCTGCATATGATCAGTTCAGTCAATCTATCCAACCAGGACCATCTTTTCGTCAAAATGATACAAATCCCTATGAAGGAGCCCCTTGTTCTAGTGGAATGTCTGCATTTGAGATTTCTTCGAATCTACCAAACTTTGATAGAGGAAATCAACAGGAAAGGAGAACCAATGATGTTGAAATAGTTTGCTCAAATAGATCAATCATTGAATATGCGGAGTCGATTGAGAATCGCCTTATAAGTATGGGTTTAAAGGTAGATGTACTCTATCCAAATCCTGACTTTCCTCTCTCAAAAGTACTTGGTAGTATTACAAACCGTGGAGTGCGATATGCTATGCTAATTACTCCTATGAGTAGGGAAAATCGCTCAGTTACTTTAA
Organism: Lepeophtheirus salmonis; assembly: GCF_016086655.4. NCBI lineage: Eukaryota > Metazoa > Arthropoda > Copepoda > Siphonostomatoida > Caligidae > Lepeophtheirus > Lepeophtheirus salmonis. The sequence goes on from NC_052143.2 coordinate 22,965,356, forward strand.
ACGTTCTTCAGGGAGTTCAACAAGAGCATAGAAATATGCCTTTAGATGATGCTTTTTATTTTGTCTCAAATAATCTTTCTTCTGGAGGCAACTATGAAGGGAACATGCCTAAGAGTCATCCTAGGGAAATCATGACTCTACTTGAGCTATTAATTCAAAACAAAACATTGGCGCTTAGTGATTACGACGATTTGATCCGCTATCTTTGTAAGTGTAGAGAAGAGGTTTTAGGAAATGATAATGAAAGGAATATACCTTCTCATTCTTTTTCTGGTCCATCTTCGGGTCATAGTCAAGGAAACTTTCAAGCAAAGCAGGGCGACTACTATGAAAAAATCCTCAATATTCTCAATAATAAAAGCGATGTATCTTCTCGTTATAATGAATCCAGATCAAATGATCAAAATGAATCCGCTCCAATTAATCCTTCTTTGCAAAAGGCGATAGACAGCTTAATTAAGACGGGTCCAAATTTGTTGAATCAAATTAAGAAACTTGAAGTACCTCCTAGAGAAAGTACTGATAGTAATGTTAACAACGTACTGAGTAGTTATTATTCCTCTCTATTTAAGAATGATAATAGTAACAATCGACCATCTGGAAGTGGTGGCGGCGGTAATAATAATTTATTTTCGGCCTATGGTGGTGGAAATTAGGAGGAGCTTCAACCCTTTTTATACCATGGTTCAACATTTTTTTTGATGTTTTGAATTGTTACACTCTTACGTTTAAATAAAATATGTAAACCTTATTATTACCTAGTACATACTTGTATTCTTAGATATAACATACTTCTTCTCTCATTGTTTTCCTATTATTTATTTCCAGTTTCCAATTCTCTTATTTACTGAAGATGTCTAGAGAGGGACTTAGGTTGTCGCTACTGGACAATAATAATAGTAGCAACGGAAACAACAATGGTGCACCCACTTTGACAACCCCGACATTAACACCAACAACTCTACGTAACATTGAACAGATGTTGCTTGATTCTGGAGATGCACCTGTATTAACGTGTGAACCACCTGAGCTTCATGAAAACGCAGCTGGATTTGTTCCTCCTTCTGTTGATATTCCATTACCAGAGTATGAAGATAAACTTCAAACCTCGTTGGACTGGGTCCTAACACAACCTCCGCCACAATCGCCTAATAATTTAGGGTCACAACAATCCACGACTTATAGTTCTACTCCTCCTGTCCCACCTGTGATTGCTTCTTTAATCAAAGACCCAAGTGCTGCAGCCCTTCCGGGGCCTACTAATATTCTACTACCCCTGCTTTCTAATCTTACTCCTGTATCGAGCATGAATAATACTTCACAGTCCATAGCTCTCCCGTCTGTGCCTTGCTCCTTAATCAATAGTAGTAATCGGGACAATCAAAATTCATCTACAATTTCTCCAATTTCATCTTCAATTATTAATAATAACAATATCAACAACAACAATAATAATAACAATATGATTAACAACAATAATAACAACAGTGCCATAATTAATAACAACATCAAGAAAAGAAGTACTGCCTGTGCTGAGTTGACAATTCCTACTACTACTACCAGTAGAAGAAACAATGAAAAATCTATCAATGATGATCACAGTGACTCTAGTCAATTAACTCCCGATGAGAAGCTCAAGAGAGATTTAAGGAGAGAAAGAAATAAAGAAGCCGCTGCTAGATGTCGAAAACGTAGGTTGGATCAAACACTTAACTTACAGGATGAAGTTGAAGAGTTAGATTCGAAAAAAATATCACTTCAAAAGGAATTAGAGTCCCTGAGGACTCAAAAAGAAGAATTAGAATTGCTGCTTAAGAATCACAAAGCGGGCCACTGTGCCGTTCTTCTTAAAGGAGGAGATGGTATTGTTAAAAAGGAACCTCTGGAAAATGAAGAGCCTTTGTGCATTAAGTCAGAACTTTCTGGGCTTGAAGATTCATCTGCTAAGCTTGCTTGTACTGTTGGTGGACAATGATACTGGCGCTTAGTACTCTTTTTTGTACTAAGCGATAAATATTTAACAATTTTTTTCACAATGTATCTCATTTCAATTAATTTATATGGGGTTTCCTATATTGAAACGATTCCACCCAATCCATTGATATCATTATCAACCCTTAATAAGAATGATTTATGATCTCCTCTTTTTCTCACCAAAAAGAATGTTGAGATTCTAAATAATTCATCAATATCTTGGTTACCTGATTAACGACGATACCATCCAACAATATTATGCTATTTTTATACATATGTCTATCTATAAAATTGATTCTACAATCATTGCCGTATATATTTCTATTTTTTCTTATGTTTTTTTTTTTTGCCGGACCTAAAGAAAAAAGAAAATATTGGGCTTTTTTCAATGAGAATTATAGCACGCATAATATTTCCTTCAATGAAGCAAGTGTGGGTGATTACTTCATTAATATAGAAAACGCCAAAGTTGAGTTGCTATTAAAATTTATCTATGTATGTATATCTATGTTTGTTAATTCACATGGAATAATGTGGTGCCAAAATTATTATTGAGTGAAATTCATCCATGCTTGCCCCCAGTCCTCCTCCGGATGTATAACCCCAGCGCCCCTAATTTGAATTTACATATATAGCCCTGTGATTTTGAGCTTCAAATCGTATTGCCATCTGATTGCTTTTTTTTTTTTTTTTTAAATTAAATATATATCTCGTAAAAAAGTACATCTGCAATGTTATTACAGTCAGATTTGAAAAAAAAAACAAAAAAACAAAATGAAATATGAACTGAAAGTGCACAAAAACAATATTTAAAACAAATCAAACCCTTTAAAAAATGTAAATATATATTTATTTCCTTTATGAAAAAAAAAAAAAATATTAAGGGGATATCAGACAACAATAACACATCCAATATCTTGGGTCTTCTTTTTTAAAAAGCTAATAATTAATAATCTGGTCAACATTGTTATCAAAACATTATGTTTCTAGTAATTCTTTAATTATAATTATGTTACTGTTGCAGATGCTTATTTAAATAATATTTTGTGTGTAGGAGCCATTGCTTTATACCTGAGAAGCAGGGTCATGATAAGTTATTTGCTTTTTATTATTATATCTTTAGTCATTTACAATTATTATTATTATTATTTTGAAAAAGTATATAACAATTTATTTTGTTTAATTGACTCTGTACTTACTTGGCTGATTAGTTCTTTTTGGTTGCCCTTTTTTAAAAAAAAAAGAAGAAAGAAGGATAAAAATTCATTATATGATGAATTACCTGGACGCACATGAAATAATAAATGATATATTGAATCAGCAACAATATTTTGATAATTCCCCGTGCTCCTCTTTTCTATTTCCCCATTCTTCTCTTAAACAACTTGTTATGTACAATGATTATTATTGAAACGATTGCTTAGTTAATTATTATTATTGAAACTGACACTAGTCAACATAAAGATGCAAAGTAACCAACTTGTCTCTCTTGGTATATAAAGTGTGACCTATTTACGCTCTTTTTAACAATAAATATGATTTAATACTAAAGTTTTTTTTTGTAATCCAGTTATGAAGTCATTCAATGTCCTCCTCCTCGTCTATCTAATATATATAATAATAATTATTATTTAATCATTTGGTATTTTGATTAAGCTCTATTAAAATTTGAGTCATTATTAATATTTTTTTTTCCTTTCAAGAAACAGTATTTATTCTCTTTATAGCCATTACTATTACAAAATGGTGATTTTTTTTGTATCACTTACAGTGACTTAATTATGTATTTTTGTACTTGATATCTTTTATATAAATATTTATATTGACAAAAGAAACAGAGGAAAGAAACCCACTGATATTTATAAATTTGAAAAAAAACACGTATTTAGTAAAACCACAGAATTTATTATATTGTCTATTATTATTAATATTCATTTTTCAAAGTATTGATGGATGTTTGCTCATTTAAAAAAAGATTGGACTTGGCTAATAAAATATTAAAAAAGTGAATTAATTCACTGTCATATTTTTTATTACAATTATTTTTCACCTTGTATTTAGTGATTAATCTAAATTTCCTTCACATAAATTCGTCAATTAAAAGTTAAGCAAAAATCTAGATAATTTATATTCATAATGATGTATATTTGTGATTACTATTCACGTTGACTAAAAAGCGGTATGTAGAGTTTGAACACAGTTACACGATTATCATCGCTTTTTAATGCACCAAGTAGTGGACATGCGTACTCATTTCAGACTCCTTTGACAACCGTTATAGGTATTTTTAAAAAAATCTCCTTTTCGACATGAACCCGTACTTAAACATGATGTAAATATTTTGTGCCTAATGATATTCACCTTCAAACCCTATTCTGAGAATCCATTTAGTCCTTTATTCTAACCAACATGATTTCCTAAGGATTTATCAATGACCATGAGAGTTCTACTATTCGGAGTGGAACAAGACTCAGTCACTCAACCTCAAGTAGAGTGAAATGTTTTTTTATGACTTTTTCCTGACACCATTTTTTATGGTCAAAAATCATAGGGAAAATTAAATCTAATTGAGTTTTTACTAATTACTCAATTGTTATTTCATCTGTACCAGATAATATATGTGAGGTTAAGTACTAAAATTAATATATCTTACCCGAAGATTACATTTTTTGCCTTAAACAAAACAGTTTGTGATTAAAAAACTTGTTCAGATAAAGTTTTTCAACCTGGGAATGCTACATATATTACCTTTTACATTTTTCTAAAAGTCAATTATAAAAAAAAAATGCAAAAAACAAAGTTTAGATTTAACATTTTATCCGTTAAAGTTAAGAATCATATTTCTGGCAAAAGATGTATAATATATAAAACTTATATATAATATAACAGTAGTTTTCAAAAATATCAAAGTTGGACGAATTACTTTTTTTCGGTAAGACTTATTTGTTTGCAGAGTTTCATCTTACGCTCGACGCACTACACGTGATCACAGCGTAGCATTTTTAATGCAGCTAATCATACCTAAAGACATAAAGTTACGGTTTTCTGAATCCAAATACTGTCAGTTTGTTGTTGCTGCGTATTTGGGCTAATTTCAAAGGAATAACAATTGATGGTGCAACAAATATGACAGGTAGAATTAGCGGAGCTGTGAAAAGAGTATCTGAGACAACTGGTTATGATAACTTATGATGTTGTTTGGAATCACTGTTTCATTCACTTTGAAGCTTTGGCATCAAAGGATGTTTCCCCTGATCTTATGCCAGTACAAAAGGAAGTAGTGGAAATTGTTAATTTCATTAAAGGAAGCTCGCTACAAGCAGACTTTTGAAGCGTAATACTCAGAAATGGGAGCGGAGCACACTTATTTATTGTTTCACACTTAAATACGAAACTTATTAGAAACTTCTGAAAATAATTCAGTAGGACTTTTATTCTTGCAATTAGCTGAGACTCAGAATTCGCCTCTACGGTTAAAGTTACACCATCTGCTTACAAATTAATAAAATGCTAAGATCCCTCAAAACTAATCCCAAAGCTTTTGTACCTCTTTGTAACACCTAAAACGTGTTCTTCGATTGCAGCTATTAAAAGAAGCGGAGCCGAAGGGCATCCCTGAAGACAGTTCTTTTCTAAGATGATTGTCTGGCTTTCTAGTCGAGTAATGAGATCGCCAAAATGCCGTTATATAACATATATCGTTTCGGAAGTAACTTATTTTACAGATCTAAGAATTTGCCTAAGTGAAATAGAGTCGAAATCTTTGCAGAAGTCTATGACTGTTATTGCTCCCAACTTCTTCCTACTATCCACTGTGTCAATTGCAGCTTGAATATTGCGTGAAACATCGGAAATTTTCCTATTCTTTAAAAATCTTTTTTGTTCAATCCCTATTATTTTTGTTGAGAATTTGGTTGTATCTGTTTAGCCAATACTCCAAAGAGAATTATTCATTGAGAACAGTATTTTGTCTCAAATAGCTATAATTTGTCCCATCTCATTTTTTTTGGAATCAATACAATTCTTCCATTTTTCTGTGATTTGGATAGTTGTCGAAACTTTTCCATAGAACGTCCAATTTTTAAAAGAAACGGATTGACTTCATTGCTAAAATTCGAGTACACTTTAGCCGAGACTTCATCTGGACCACAGGCTTTATCATCCTTATAGGTAATACTTTTCTTGAATAGTGGAAATTACCCCTCTTGTCGGAAAGTGACCTCTTTTTGTGCTAAAAATGTTTTGAAATGCGAATGAAAGTGGTCTAACACATCCACCATTTTAGTTATAACTTTTCCTTCATAAATATTTTTTTTAACGCTGGTGGCAGAAAATCTTTCATTCTTAAAAAAATTTCTTAAGCCTTCTGCACGTAGATCCTTCTAACTCAACTTTTTCTTTCATTTCGGCCTCAGCAATTTCTGCAGTTCAAAAAAAAAAAAAAAAAAAAAAAAAAAAATCAAAGAATCTGTAAAATTGGTGCAAGCAAAAATTGATCCATTATTGAGAACATTATCCACTTGTCTACGTATGACATTGTTTCCTTCCTATTTTCCAAAAGAAACCGTGAAGTCGTTGAATGAATGATTTTTATGAGCCTGTGTGTCGTTTGGTTTTGATGAAAATGAGTAATTAAAAACTCCTAGCAATTCTTTTTTTTTATTTTGTTTTTTATTTATCGTTTTCTATCAACCGTTTTGGTATCCTTAGTTTAGAAGTTTTTTAAGGTCTTTGTAATTCCAAGCAAATCAATTTATGATCAAAGGAAGGTTTAGGTTTATAAAATGCTTCTTTTAGCATATGAGTAAAGGCAGGAGAAAAGCCAAAGTCAAATCAAGTCTGGAAGACTGATTCCTTCTCCTCCAAGAAATACTTTCTTCCGGACTGAATTTTTTGTCAAGTCAACGAGATTGAACTTAAGAATTATATTTTGTAGAGCAATAAGGTTAGGATAGTGTGAATTAAATTTATGGATATCAACATTTAAATCCCAATTAGCAGGAACGGAGTTGAATCCTTTATTTGGTTATTAAAAATTGCTTGAAAAAAGGAAGTAGAACTTCCATTCGGACCATAGCCATTTATTAGACTGAAACTTATCCCATTTAGCCTTTTTGAGAGAACTTTCATATTCAAAAGTTTGAAGTCGTTTTCCCAAACAATAATGCTTCATGTGTCCAAAATTATAGCATCTTTGACATTGAAGTTGCACTCCAGAAAACATTTGAAGTATAGACGAAGGATAGCTACAACTTCCACGATGTAGTCACTGTCTCCCCAAATCTACCTATAACTTTTATATTTTCCCTCCGCTTTGGCATCAATTGGGATTTTGTGGGAAAGTGATTTATAATTGCCCCAAATCGCTTCAACCATTCCACCGCATTGGCCTCATTTACTCTTTTGAAAGTATTGATAAACATCATAACCAATTCCTTCTTCTTAATAATATTAACCTTGTCAATTCATTTTATTTTATCAGGGACATCTTCGATTGATCCGTCCATATTTTATATTTTCGTCAAATCTTGTTTTTTTAAGTCATCAATTCGACCCCTAACGTCGATAAGGAATTTAGTACAAAAACAAGCTTGCCCAAAACTAAATCTAAATGAATAGGATTAGCTTCTGCAATTGCATGCTCATTAAAACCATATTTCATTACTATATTATAAATATCATCGTGTTTAACATTTTCTCCTCTAAACCATAAACCTTCTGCATTTTCCATTGTGATCACAAAAGTCTCCCATTCAAAGTTATTACCTAGGCTCATCCAAACCACTGCATCTCTATGAATGCTGTTATTTTCCTTCAAGACATTTGAGTATCCTCTTCCATCAATCCTCGATGATATCCTGAGATTAAAATTAGAAAGTTTACCAAGAGGTTTAGTTGGCTTATCTAAAAAAAAGTTCCGACTATTTCTTTATAATTAAATAAAGATAGTTATATAATATGTGTATATGAAAATAAAATATAAGAAGTCCTCTAAGAGAAGAAGACCAATCAAAAACAATGACTTGCTTTATCCTAGGGAGCTCAGAAGATAATCTTCGACTCTCAAAACTGAACCTTAATACACTGTATTCCCTGTATTCCATAAATAACGACAGAAAAGTACTTTAATCACTTTTTACACATCTAAAAAGTCCAAAATAGGCCTTAAACTCAATAAATCCGAATTTAATTTACACAACACAAAAAAAGACGGCAGCACAAACTACATAACACATAGATATTTTTTTATTGACCATATTAAAAAAGAAATTAATTTTATTACCACAAAAGTTCAGAGCTTCCTATATAAATTCAGATCCATTGGAACGCCATTGTCTGATAATCATGTCTAAATTATTGACACATGTATTAAAAGATTTTTATAAGATTGTGATTTCAAATTAAAAACTTTGTAAAGACAATTTTGAATACAGAAAATTGATAAATTGTGAAATGATATTTGACAAAATATTTTTTGTTCTACGAAAGTTGGACCCCAAGCTTTCAGTCAGTAGGGGGTAGTATAGTAAAACCAATTGTTCGATCTATGATATTGCAATAGCTGTTTTATAAATATACCATGAAAGGGTTTAAAACAATCATGCCATAGATTAAAAAAAAGAATCAAATGAAGGAAAACCACTTGGCAATAAATGATCGAATACAGGCCATAATATAAATATATATATAAATGAAATTTACGAGATTATATCCCCATATTTTACATTTTTACTATCTAAAATGAAAAAATGCATAAAAAGCGACCAAGAAAATTTGTGTTGTACAAGGACTCGATACTCTTATGGTTCGTGTTGCACAACAGTGGTTCGAGCGATTCAATTCTGCCCTCTTCTCTGGACAACTCGACCGTTTGAAGCTGACGATCGAACAGAAGGGCTCAGCATTATTGAATAGGAGACAACAAGACATCATCAAGACAACGTCAGTCAGGAAACATCTTTGATGACGTGCAACAAGTTTTAGACGATCTGTTAGGAAGTACTAATGTATCCACCCTATAGTCTGAACTTGGTACCAAGTAACTACCACCTATTCATGTCAATGGATAATTCGCTTAAGGGTACGAATTAGCCATTACAGGTCTGTGAAATTGGTTCTCCAAGTTTTTTCCGATAAAGCAAGGTTTCTACATGAAGGGTATTATGAAGTTGGATTCTCGTCTCAATTTATGAAACCGAAGGGGGCAATATACCTCTTCAAATGTGACTTTTTTCATAATACATATGTAAAATGATATTATTCATATTTTCCAAGGTCTAAACAAACTAAATATACAAATAACTTTGATTTTGAACCTTGGATATGCCTGCTGCAAGAGCTATTTATGTTTATTGTTGTCGTTTTTCAAAAAAAGATGCAAAAATCTAGATATTTAATCTCTGTTTTCATTGTAGCTACCCAGAATTTTGTGCTACTGTATAAAAAATCTACCAAATGAAAGCTAATAAAATATTCTTGAATATGAAAGTAAACAAGTCAATATTTGTGAAGTTTTTAGCTATTTTTAATGCTCGAACACACATATAATATAATTTAAAAATATACAATAGACCTTCTTTTCAGATAAGATGCCTCTAATATACATATGTATTGTCACTTGTTCAATGTGGATTTCTTGAAAATGTCAAATGTGTTCTTTTAGTACTATAGAATTTTAATTAGCAACTTCTTAGCTCTAACTCAGTTGTGATTCAAGTCGTTTAGTCACTCATCAGTTTTACATCTCTCACAGACAGTTCATTGGTAACACTACAGTACTTTCCTGTAGCTGTCATTATCATCCCAGGAGTCAGAAGGAGTAGTAATCCGTTCACAGTTCCCTACATGAGAATCAAAGAGAAAGTGAAAATTTGGTTTTACCAGGTTTGTAAGAACCGTTGATGACATTAAACGCTGGCTTGTCTTTTCTGTAACTCTCAGGTATCCCTATTTCTGATAGCTTTACGTCGAGCTTCTCCTTTGTAGACTTGTTCATGCTGTCATGTGAACTGAGCAAGATGAATGGTACCAGTTTTTTGGTCAGATATCATCGATGGTTGTTCATTTTCTTGAGAACAATAGTTGCCATTACACAGGCATGCTATTTGTACAATTGCCTGTTCTTCATAAGCTGGAGCTCATAGATAGGTTTAATATTAGCAGACATAGTGCTCACCAAATGGCCGGTGTAGATTAAGGCCAGGAACTTGTTCATCCTCTCCAGCTTCAAGATAGTGTCCTGTATCTTACTTTGGAAACATGAACATCTAAGTACAATAAATGTTCATGACCATCCAACAGTCTGGTTAAATTACATTGGCTTGGACCAACAGATACCTCAAGAATTTTCCTCTCCCAGTAGGATCACACAAAGCTCTGCAACTTATGAGTAATATGAAGATAGATTTACTTCTTCAAGAAAATTGCTTACGTTACAATTGTGCTTGTCATCTTCTTTATCAAGTATTTTCTAACTTGGCCGATAACTTTTGGGCGGTCTTTATCCAATTTTTCGCACATTTCATTCAAACTATTGAACATTGGATTGTCAGTACTATTAATTTTGCCCAAAACATTCTGCAATGCACTTCCAATTATTGCCTCTGATTTGTTATGACGATAATTGAAGAAGAACATATTTCTCTCTAGTTTTTACTAAATTATGTTAACTGCACTCAGATTGATGCCTCTGTTACTCTATGTGGGATCAAGTACTACAACTTCAATGTTGTCTTTGAGAGCCTACGTTTTTATCAGCTACAATGAATTATTGCACTGTTGAATTCCAGTGGCACTTTCTATGAAGGGTAGACGAGATCATCACAGACAAGTCCTGCAATACTTTCTAATTGATATGTTTTATCGCGAAGATATCTTATAAGTTTTCCATTCCGGTGTAGTGTGAAGTAATCTGGATTCCTTCAAGCCACAGATATAATTTTGGAATAATCAAGGTATAAGAGCAGCCTATCCTTCATATTTGAAAGTATCTTATTACTTACACATGTAATAAATGTGTGATTATTATGTTTTATAGATTAATATCAAAGGTGTAGGCGGCGTTGCTCGGACCAAGGGGTGAGCGGGAAATTAAATTAACAATGGTCAATATTATTTCTTCTTAATGTTTAGATCCCTTCGGCGCGGGCGAGCATTATAATATATGTATTATTATAAATTAAAAAAAAGTGTTATAAACTTCAAATAACATACCAACATCCAACATAGATTCATTAAAAAATTCTCAAGATGACAAGTTCATTTTTTATTTTTGTCGAAAATTGCCAAATCGAAAATCGTGAAGAAAATAAGAAATACACTTTTTGGAACTAATTATGCAAAAAAAAAAAAAAAAGAATACAGCATTTATTGGAATTGTAAAGAGGAACACTAACCTACAATTTTTTTTTTCGTATTTTCAAAAACAAAAAAGTTATGGAAAATAATGTTGTGGAAAAAATAAACCTCATAAACTGGTTCATTTTTGTAAATATTGCAAAAATTATGCAATAAAATGTTCTGGAAATTGAAATAACATAATTAAAAGGTATGATATAAATGATAAGTCCTAAATTGTGGTATTTTTTGTTAAAAATTGAAAATTGATGTTTGATGAAAAAATGAGGAATTTTTTCAGAAAATGACATATATTTCAGTTAAATTTTTTAAAATATTTATATGATATGCAAACGAATCTCCAGACAAATTTTTTCAATTTTTTTTACGAATCTAATATTCCATTGGAAATACCTTTTTTTGCACATGAAAAAAAACAACAAAAAAATTGTAATTTTCATGGATTTTCTATATTGCCCATAACTTTTTTGATTTTCAAGAAATTTTGAAAACGTTCTTATTCGTTTCGTTGTTTTTTGAGGCTCCACTTACTTGTTATTTATAACTCAACCGTTTGTGTTTCAAGTATAGAATAAGCCCCTCTTATTTAAAAAAAAAAAAAAAAAAAAAAAAAAAAAAATAGCAACACTTTCTTTGTCTGACCATGTCCAAAAGAGGGATCCATGCCAAATTTTAGGTTCTTAAGTTCAGATATTTATTTTATCACTTCTTTTTCAGTTATTTCGTGGAATCTCTCGATATTTTAACGATTTAAAGAAAAACAGTGAGTAAAGTAGTTGTTTCACGAATTCTCTCAATCATTCAGAAATTTAATCAAATCAATGAACGGGTTGAGATCTGGATGTACCTACTACGATTCATATAAATACAAAACAGCCCTGTAAGATACAAACACATAATTCCTGATGGTAATGAAAAGCAAAAAGAGAGAAAAGATGATATCCATGTCTCATGGAATTATCTTTTAGTTCTCTATTGCATAAAGTAACTTGATAATGTATGTATATAAAATGCTTCGAAAGAAAGAAAGAAAAAAATATAAAAAGAAATTGATACATTTGGGAGAGGGAAAATCAAGAAAATTTTATAGAAGTTCTTTAGTGTATATGTAGGGAAGATCGGGTGTGGTTGCAAAACGTTTTGTGTTTGCTTCAATTACTCCAAGTTGGTTTGACCCAGACAAGCTAAAATTTAACCCAACATACCAACATATATTCAAAAGTGTTGGAACATGTTTATAAATTATACTAAGCAGCAGTTTTCCCCACAAATTGCATTTGAGTAGGGGGGGAGGGGTTATTTTATCAAAATGATAATATCCACTTTTAGCCAACTTTTCTTATGAATTTAGGTCTTACGAGCATTTTGGCAAAATTACTTTTTTAACCCTTAAAAACGCTTTTTTATTACCTTTTTTCAAAGAAAAAGGAGAAATTTGTATATGTTGAAGACAATAATGAAATTTTATAATAAAAACACGATAGTTATACAAGGATATAAATTGAAGAGATATATTTTTAAGGTCAAAGGTTACAAAAAGGTCATTTTTTCCTAATTTACTATTCTTAAATGGGTATGTTGTTTTGTAAAACTTATTAAATATAATTATACAATTTAAATCTCAATGCTAAAATAGTATTAATTATATTATGTATATAAAATTCATTCAGATAAATTATTTATAACTAAATCAAAATCGTACAATGTTAAATTAGCTTTATAGCAATTGTTTGATAGTTATGTTGTTAAATTATTTGTATATTTATTAAATGATAATGTTCTATAGTTTTCTTTTAATTTGAATTAAAATTAATATACCAAGTATTAATTTAGATGATTAACCGGTAAATCCTATTTTAAATTAATTATAATATACAACTAAGAGTAAGAATGCAAGGGTTTAAAAAAATGAGTTTGATTTAGAAAGAAAAGTTAGTGCTCCACAAAAACATAACTCGATATGCCCCTTCACTCATCTGTTGTCTGATATGAAATATGTACTTATCAAACTTTCATATTACTAAACATTAATTACAGATTATGATTCTAAAACACTTGACGAATTCTAGATTTATGTTATTAATGAACACCCACTGTTGGCTAAAGTATCTTTAGATTAACTTATACCATTTGCTTCAACTGACTTATGAGAGAAGACTTTTTGTGTATTAACTTACATAAAAAATAAATACAGATTACGGCTTAACGTGCAGGATGATCTTCGAATTGCTGTGTCCAAAATTGAACCTGAAATAGACCCACTTTGCTCAATGGACAGTGTACATCCGTCACATTAAGATCTTGATTCGTTTATAAGCCTATTTGGACTTCCACAACCTGTAATATTATTTGTGTGTGAATCTCTTCACAGTTTGACTTCTCAAAATAAGTTTTTTATCCACTATTTCGAAGAGAAGTGTCTTTTTTTGAGAATTTATCAACCAAAATAATCTGCTTTAGGTATATCATAGTGTAATGTAGATTTTTTGGCTTCTTGTGAAAAAGGCTTATTGGAATTTACCTGGTCTTCCCTACTTATAAAATAATTAAAAGACACTATTGTGTACAATCAACAAATTAATATGTTTCAAATATAAAGAACTTCTTTTCTTTTTGTATTTATTATGAAAATATATGATATATTATATAAACATTGATCATATAATTTATTTCTTGTTTAAATAGCATATAACTAAGGATATCAGCATATACGAGTATGTTTGTGAAATGTATTATACATATTTCAAAAAAGAAGATGTTATAAAAATGCACTAGAAGTTCTACTAAGCTAATTTAAGTTAGAAAATAGGATCACTTTTTCTTCTTCTACATATGTATAAAGATATCCAAATGGTACCATTTGGATATCAATTTAATAATTTGTAAAAGTTCGAAGTGACCACTAATTGTCTCTATTTCATATACGGGGGTATCATCAGAGTTTAAAATACTATCAAATTTGTAGATAGCACTCTTTTTGTAATAGCTATCTGAAAATATTTCTTATTCACCAAAGTTGTCTTTTATTCTTAAAGAATAGACCAATAAGTAGTTATGTGAGTTCGTGTGTATTTTTAGATGGCTCGCTTTTTTGGAATTGGGAATATAATGGAAGAATTTTTTTTCCTTTTCCTCAGTTGTTGTCATTATTATTTAACTCCTGAGCAGATTTTTCTACTACATTCAATCATATTCAAAATCTGATTGAACATTCATGTGTGGTCATAAAAGACGGAGTGTAACCTTGAGGACTTTTTGCGTATCTATTAATTGAATATAATAAATATGCATCCAGTTTGTTTGTAAATTGGATTATATTATATATATATTACGGGCAATGTGGACAAAATGCCCATAAGAGCGGGGAATGCCCCGGCAATCTGCATAAAAATTTCCGATAGAGTGGTAAATGGTCATTTTAACTTTATTTACATTGTTGGGGAAAATGATTGTGGGTAATTTGATTATTAAACATTTTATTGCAAGAAATTTGATCATTAAGGATTTGATTTGCATACAATTTCATTGGAAGCAATTTGTTTATTTTTGTTCCTGTTTATTTTGATTGAAATTTATATACCACAACAACTCCAGACACTCCCATAATGGGCATCAGAGGATATCTGGACGAAATATAAAATAAATTTCTTCAAGTAATTTCCTTCCTAACACGATGGGATGACTTCTTTCAATGTGATCAAAAGCAGGGAAAAAAATTCTCAGACAGGCATTTCCATCTTAGGCTACAGGGACAAGAAGCAGAGCTCAGCAGTATCGATTGAGTCTATTTAAGTGAGTTGCATAATCCAGTTTGCTTGATCATCTTGTTTTTAATTAGCTCATCTCTCTATTATAATTGGCTGATCTCACATTAGAGATGTCCAATCATCTTCATTTACCCTCATGACAACGCTGGAAGGTTCTAGAGCGTACCATTTAAGGCCGCAGATGGAACAATTTTGTTCTCCAGATATAGATTGTTGACAAAATACCGGTGAAAATACCAGTCATTAACCAGTGTTTTCTTTTTGCTTTCCACTTCGGGTCTTTCCTAATCTATATTTCCACAAATCTCTGATAGATGCAACTCCGTGGTTTTATCACACAAATGTAAGCCTCAAGTCCGACCTTTATCAGATGACTATACATTGCTTGGTATGAAGTTTGCCCAAGACCAGAGTAAAAGCGGTGATTCTTGGCATATTGAACAAACCAATGTCCACAAGCCAACTAGTTTATCTCGTTGTCATGTTGCCAAATCATAAGAATGTCTCAATTTGCTTTCTCATATGATTCCTGAGATTGTGAGTGATGGAAATTTCCATGTACAAGCTGGCTTGCACATTCCGTGGGCCAAGGTCTATTATATATTTTATTAGAAGGGGTCCTTAATCCTCAACGAAGCGGTGCCTAATGATGCAATTTTGAACAGATGCTCACTTGCACAACCTGAGGTCTATCATAGGATATTAGAAGGGGGCCTTGATACTTGGGATATCGGTGGTGATTGGTTTTGATCCCCTTGTAAACAAGTGGTTCACTTGCATAACCCGTGGGTCGGGATATATAATAGTATATACAAAGGGGTCCTTGATACTCCGGATGGTGTTGGCGATAGGTTTTGATCCACCTTAGAGACCAGTTTTCTACCTGCACAACCTGTTGGCCGAGGTATATTTTGGTAAAATAAAATGAAGTCTCTTGTGACAATTTCTTATCATACTATAGTTTGATTTTTTGAATACAGTATAAATTTCAAAGAATATGTACTAGATCAGGGATGTCTAACCTTTCAATATAATGGGCCGCATTGTCACTTGAAATATCTCATGGCCAAACTGTATGCAAAAGTGAATCTGGCAACTCCATTAGAACCTCAGAAAATACTAGATACCGTAAAATGTTGTTCAACGTTTGTTCGTATTATGGGCGTTCTACGCATTTTGATGATATTGTGACAATTTTGAAAAAAAATTCTACTTGAAATAAAACTGAGTAGTGGACAAGGTTGTGCCCTTATCTGTTTAGCGGTTTAAGTGGTTCTGGCTCTTGAACCGCTAGAACTGGAACCGACAAAGTCAAACCGAGGTTGCAATATATTGCTTACATTGTCCAACAGCAAAAATGGTACAAAAACTGGGAATACTCAATTTAATAGAGTTTGTTCCCTGATTCAAAATTTGTCTATTTTTATGGTACAAAGCTGTTTTAAGCCCTCGGTGTTGAAGGTAGGGATAAATTATGTTTATATATTTTAAAGTCAAGTGTTAAAAAAACCTCAATTTAAAAAGAAAATGTCTTCATCATAATTATAACTCGAATTATCTTAGTTTAAAGTGGAAAATAGGTACTTTTTATTGAGAGCCTCATAGTTTGAAGACGAATAGATTTAAAAAGTTTAAAAGTATCTCATTGAATAGCTGAAAGTATGAACTTTTATTTAGAAAAAAAAAAAGGTCCCCAAAAACGCTCAGTATCGTTGTCATTTTGAGATAAGTCCACGACAATATTTCATGGATAAAACTCTTTTTTGAATGGATCTCATAATTAAAGTCCATATGTATTGGCACGCCCAGCTAGAAGAGATAGACACAAAGATAGATAAAAAGAAAAGAGAGAGAAAAAGAAGGTCTCCCTTCTTAAGAGTAAGAGTGTATCATCCCGAATTCGATATTGGTATTCATCTATGGAGAAAAGTGCATTTGCGGGAAGGGATCCCTGCTGAACTGTCCCTGGCCAGTAGGATTTACTTTGAGTTTGCTCCCTTGAATGTCTGTCTTTTGGAATTACTCACTCACTACGGGTATGCAACAAGTCACCTTATGTTCAGAGAGCTTGAAATAACTCTTAAGTATAAGTCTTACTCGTGAACTTTAGAGTCAATGTAAAAGGAAAAATATCTTTTCTGAGTTTAATCTTGGATATGTGTTGATAGACGGAAGTGTGCAATTATCTGACAACTATTATTTAACTCATCAATATGGAGGCATCTAAGCATCATCGTAGAAGGATTCCTTGATATGTGATAATTAAATTTCTGGATAACACCCCTGATTTAATGAGGATTAAAAAATGTAATATCCCCGTTACATTTCAAGCTCTATAGATTCTTTTCATTAACGTCATGAAATGTATCATAATTGAAGGAGACGCCATTTTGGGGCTCAAAGTTGATACTTTTACTACATAAAGTGGATAAATTTACAATAAATAAATAAAGGCCACGAGGCTATGAGAGAGAAATAAGGACATATTTGGAATCAGGGGATCAAACTGTACTAGGTTGAGGCTACATAGAACATAGACATTGTATTGATTATAATAATCCTTTCTATGAAATAATCTACAATATTGTTAGGTCTGGTTGCAATAGATTGAGACCAAACACAAATAAGCTTTTCAATTAATTATTATGATGCTAATATTACCAATATATTTTTACATACGTATTACATATATATGTGCACTATAACGTAAATATGTAGAGTTTCCAATGCTTGTCATAGAAAAAATAATAATTATTTCATTTTATTTAAGTAAATATTTTATATTTTATTTTATTACATATAATAATTATATTATAGTGTTTGGGATATTAGGAGGTTTCTTGATGATCAGGGAAGCGGTGGCGGAGAAATTTAACTTGACTCGTGTCCAGCAGTTCACCTGCATAACTTCTGGACGAGGGTGTATTCTAGCATATTGAAAGGGGTTATTGATCCTTAGAATTGGGGTGGCGGTGTAGTTTAAACTCCCTTGAGGCTTGGTACTTAACCTGTACAACCTGAGGGCCTGGATGTATTTAGGGATATTAGCAAGGTTCCATGCTGCTCAAAAAGTTTAACTTGACTTGGGCACAGCAGTTCAACAGCACAACCCGTGGGTTGTGGTGTATTATAGAATATTAAAAGGGGTCTTGGGTGCCTAGAAACACGGTGGTGGTAGAGTTTAAACTGTATTTCAGCACAGCACTTCACCTAGCCAAATCGATTAAAAAATGTACATTTTTTACGCAACCATCTCCAATTTTTTTGAAAATTTGCATATAGCTTAATATTGATTATAAACTCTAAAATCTAAAATTTTAATCTTCTTTGACCTCCATACCAGGAGTTAGAGGCTCCTGAAGTTCCACCCTGGAGGCCAGCACCCATGTTTTTAAACACCTATTTCTCTTGTGTTTTTAATGATATTGAACTACTTTAAACGTGATTAGATATATATTTAGACATTTATTATACCGTATTTATATTTCTACCTCATAAAATGCCTCTTTGACCTACTAAAAAATTTCAAACATGGTATAATTCAACTTTACTCAAATTTTTGTGAAATGGCCGTCCGCGTATATTAAATAATTACTAAAAAGTTTTGGGTCTGCATTCAAATTTGAGTTTCTCCTATAAGCGAAATATCAAGAACGGGATGTAAAAAACTTGGTTACTATATTCGAAAAGATAATTAATATAGAATTGCAGCAATATAAACTTACACTCATCTCTATATTTTTTATGTTCCGGGTTTTATAGATTTAGTATACTACAATAACCTTAAGTGTTTGTACATAAATTTGGCATTATAAGTCAAAACTGCTACAAATTTTAGTAACTAGTTCAAAAAAATAAATTTTATTAAGCAAATTTACAATTTCAATAAAATACAGACTATTAAAAAGATCACAAGATAAATTTCTAACTTTAGTTTTTTATAAAATAATCATAAATAATTAATTTGGAATACAATAATATTTTTTCCCCTACAGCAGCTACATTTCATATATAATTTCTAAATCAACCTTTTAATATCGATACATCAGAAGAAGTAAAATAATTCCCCCGTAAGGAAAATTTCGACACAGGGATAAATGAGTGAAACTATTGAGTTCCAGGTATTGTGGTGGCCCTCTCTTGCCTATTTCTCAAGAGTACATACAAATTCTTGATCATATTCACTACATTTGGAATATGTAAAATGGATATTCTTAATATTTTCTTCACAAAATTTATATAATTCCATAGGAGGCAATATTGGTTCTGAGTTATTTCTTTCTGAACAACACTGTGGACTTGCTTTACTCATTAATCGTTTAATTATACCTCCTAAACCATCACATGGTCCTTTTCCCTGACTTGTTACAAAAAGCTTCCATTCTGCTGAGATTCAAAAATCTTTTTTGTGGTAGCAAAGGTTTAAGAAGTTTTTAAAATTCTTAGATTGCCCTGCTCCTCCGTCCTAAAAATATTTTATGTAATTAATGTTTGGCAAGGTTTTCTTTAACAAATTGGATAAATTTTTTGGTGTTACACTCAGATATCACTACGAAGTTAACATGCTTTAAGTTGGTATTTTGCTTAAAATATCCAGGGAAAGGGTGAAGTGGTACTATAGAATCGTTCCAATGAAAACTTTGCTCCTCGTCTTGAACAACAAAAGAAAAATTCTCAGCAAAGTCACAAACCACTACTGTTTCTCCATTTTTTAAGTTATTATATAGTCAGTATAAATAATATGATTGATTAAAGCACTCGACACGTCTATTTATTATAACTATGAAAAATATATTCAATGTCTCTTTATGTTTACATATCTATTTATGGGTTTTTATCAAAATGCAATGCATTAAAGTGATTAATGATTGATAAACTATCGAGCAACGCTAGTTAACCCTTTAGTGATTGACAGAAGACCAGCTCAGAAATGAAATTTCGGATCTGTAACTGAATATAACTCTCAGTTTTGAAGTCTTAAGGATTA